>NC_060272.1:32852720-33155262 GCF_021613505.1 Equus quagga
TTGGGGCTTGGGCCAGAGGCAGGCTAATATATGGCTTCCTGCAATCCTTTCCTTGAACTTACTCACAAAGTTCAGGAAGAGCTTCTGGTGAACTGTAGCCTATTTCCTTTTGGTGCAAGCAGGTTTGGGGGCCTAGAGATTGCCTTAGGAGTTGAGCAATCAATCACAAGCCTGTTTGCAGGGCTTGAAGAGTTTCTGGAAATAACACTTCCTTAAAATCTCAGAGGGAGGCCAGCCTATTCAATTTCTGGCGACCCAGTGGGCTAGCAACCAAGACCAGCAATCAGACCATGGTATGGTCCTTGAATCCAACCTGGATTTGGAATTTCGCTCTCTTGGCAGTAAGTCTTTACCTGCTTGCCTCTCAGTCCCTATCCTTGAACAGTGGGCTGGGATAATGAGGCGGGTTCGTCCTCATGGATGTCTCTTTAAAATGGGGAAATTTTGAGGTAGGAAGCATACAGCCAGTAGTGTTTGGTGAAGATCTGGGAAATGAAGTTTTCACAGGGCTCTGGCTCTTCCTGCATCCCATTATTATTTCCCCTTTAAACGGAAAAATCAGTCTTTGCGTATGGAAGTCTAAGAGTTGTCTCTGTTTGGCCTCAAGCTTGGCTGCATCCAAGGGTTTAAACTGCATTATAATGATTTTCTCTCTATATCTTGATTCTTTCTTCTGGTAGTCTTTAGCTTCAGACATCTGTATTTTTATAACTGCTTCTAGTACCAGAGAAAGAAAGACTTTTCTTTTCCTGGAGACCTTGTCTCAAATATGATGGAGAGAGTCTGATTAGCCCACCTTGGGGCATGTGCCTCTCCCTTGACCAGTTGCAGTGCCTGAGGGAAGGGGTTCTCTGAACAACCAGGTTTGTATCCTACATTATATGCCTACCTCTGGGGCACACAGGAGTTGGGGTGGAGGAGACACCTCATCTTAATCACCCTGGAAGGAGGTTGGTGTTTCCTGAAGGAAGCAAGCAGAACGGACAAGAAACATATGCCATGCCATGTGACATGGGCCTCATCACATTGTACCATAATTATGTGTTTACCTGTCTCCTTTGGCCTCCACATGAAACTCAGAGCTATAGCACAAAGAAGATCACAATTGTCATTCTCACAAAGCCAGAAGGAGAGGGCTAAGTCTGGATTTCACTTACTTAGAAAGGAAAAGAAAGAGACTCCCCAAGCACCGCAGACTTGTGACCATGCAGCATTTCCTCTAACCACCATAGCCAGCTGGGTCAACACCCCTTCAGTCACACTGAGAAATGATGCTGGCACAGCCACTTGCCCTGCTGAGCCTGGTGCCTCCCCTGCTGAAGCCTGAGGCTCAGTGTAGCTGTTGCCTGGGAGGTCTGCAGAGACGTGGCCTCAGCCAAGCCACCTGCTCTGGCTTTTCAGTGCCCCACATGCTGCCAGTTTCCCAGGTCACAGGGGTTTCCGAACATAGGATGGAGTGTTCTCCATGACTCAGTGATGCACGCCGTTAAGGTCTGCACCAAATGGTCTGCACTCCAGGTTCTTTTTCGTAATGTCCTTTAAAAAATAAACTTCTTATTTTGAATTAATTTTAGTTTTGCAGAAAAGTTTCAAAGACAGTAAAGTTTCCATATGTCCTTCACCTAGCTTCTCCTCTTAACATCTTATAACCACGATGAATTTGTCAGAACTGTGAAATTAATATTACTATTAACTACAATACAGACTTTATTCAGATTTCAGCAGTTTTCTCATTTTTTTCCCTTCCAGGATATCACGTTGCCTTTAACCAAGTTCTCTTGATTTACTCATAGAACAAATTCTATTATGTCAGGATGCCAGTGTGGCAGATTAATTGCCCTAATGGCTTCCATTTATCACCCCTCCTTGTAACTGTGCTCCTTGCAATGTGAAATTGTATCTCCTCCTATAAAGAGGTGGTCTATTTCCCCACCCATGAATCTGGGCTGGCCTTGTGACTTTTTTTGGCCAATAAAATGCAGCAGATATGAAAATGTGCACTTTCTGAATCTGGGCCCCAAGAGGCCTTGGATGCTGCTGCTTGCTTTCTTGGAGCCTGGCCTCCTTCATAAGAACAAGGCTGGGCTAACCTGCTGGATTGAGGGCCCACATGAATCAGAGAGGAGATATCCCAGCTGAATGCAGAGGCCATAAAAGACAGCCAGGCCCCAGCTGACTGCAGATCCATGAGGAAGTCCTGCCAAGGTCAGCTAAGGCCATCCCAGAGCAGCAGGACTACCCAAATGGCCTAAAAAGGGAAGGAAGCAAAATAAATGCTTCTTATTGGCAGACACGGAGGTTTTTTGGTTGTATTTGTATAACAGTATTGTGGCAATAGATAACTGACACAGCTAGGTGGGGATAGATTCTAACATCGATCATATGGTGACTCAGGTTTCACTGACACCAAGAAGTTGAGTTAAATTTGTTGAATTTTTCAAATTGTGGTTCTTCTTGGGTCCTAGACTTTTGTAACCACATTCGGCGAACACTTCTTATAGGATCTTCCTCTCTTGATCTGAATGGGTTTGAATAGAAAACTCGCACATGGAAAAATATGTCTTCTATAACACTGGATAGTTCTGGATGGTTCTCTAACTGTGGTGCATACTGGCTTGTGCATACTGACTGAAGTTTTGGGTCACCACAATACAGTAGTCCCCATCTTATCTGCAGTTTTGCTTTCTGTGGTTAACTACAGTTGAAAAATATTAAAGGAAAATTCCAGAAATAAACAATTCAAAAATTTTAAATTGCTCACTGTTCTGAGTAGCTGATGAAATTTCATCCCATCCTCCTCAGTCCGGCCGGAGATGTGAATCATCCCTTTGTCTGCTGCATCCACGCTGTATGCACTACCTGTCCATTAGTCACCTAGTAGCTGTCTCGGTTATCAGATCAACTGTCCAGATATCACAGTGCTTGTGCTCAAGTAACCTTTATTTTACCTAATAATGGCCCCAAAGCTTGAGTAGTAATACTGGCAATTCAGATATGTCAAAGAGAAAGCACCAAAGTGCTTCCTTTAAGTGAAAGGGTGAATGTTGAAAGAAAATAATTGTATGGTGAGGTCACTAAGATCTATGGTAAGAATGAATCTTCTATCTGTGAAATTGTGAAGAAGGAGAAAGAAATTCATGCTAGTTTTGCTGTTGCACCCCAAATTGTATGTATAGGAAAAAATCTAGTATGTATAGGGTTTGGTGCTATCCACGGTTTTCGGCATCTACTGGAAGTCTTGGAATGCGTCCCCTGCAGACAAAGCGAGATTATGGTATGTCCCCAGGTTTCTTTCTATCTGATTCCAAGGACAAGCGATATACACAGACTTGCTCTAGGATTTTGCTGCTTTGGGTATTTCCCAAATAAGCTGTCTGTGTTGGCGGGGTTTTCTGCTGACTGCAGTAGGTTACAAGTCTGGAATTTAAATCTGATGTCTTCAGCCATCTTAGATTAAAAAACTTTTTTTCTTTTCCTCTCCCAGTGTAGAAAATAGTCATTTTCTTTCTTAAATTTTTCTGTTTTTTTGGTGCTCTCAAAACTGTGGAATGTGACTTTTGGGCAAAACCAGTTGTAAAGGGAAATGATATCATTAGTATAATGCCCATTAAATAGCTTTGCTTTCTCAGTCTTGGAACTAAATTCTGGTTCCCCTGGAGAATGCTCTGGTCTTCTCCCTTAGAAGATCTCAAGCTTTTCGTTGGCCCTTTCCACTCTCTTGGATTCCTCCTACCTCCTCCTGGGATGGTGGCAGTTTTCCCAGGATTACAAAGATGCAAGTGGTAGCCCCAAACTTTTTGCCATGCTCCCTCCAGGGAGTATCTTACCCCTAACTCTCTTGCAGCAGGAGTTTCCGTATCTTGTGGATGGGGAAGCAATAGAAGGAGTTGCTGCATGTTTCTGAGCTCTGATCCACCGCAATTGCCTGGATGTGTCAGAGGAGGAGGGGATCTAGAGGTCGAACATCTCTATTATGGACTTTCAGACTCTCCTCCTGTCTGAAATCCCCTGCCCAACTTTTTAAGGCAACTGTGCACCTAGTGACTTAGTCTTTCTGAATTTTGTGGAATGAAGTGACTTGCTTCACGTTAGCCTCCTCTCCCATCCGCCACCAAGCGACCAAGCCAGGCACCTGTTGTTCAGCTTTCTCTGTTCTTTAACGCTTTTCCATCTTCCAAAAATGTGTTGACATTTCTTTTTCACTATTGTATCCTCTTACATTCTTTTGGTCTTTGTGGGTTTACATCTGGATTTTATTCCTCCTGTCTTATTTTAGTGGGGTTTTGCAAGAGAGTAACATCATGTTGTATCTGCCACGTTTAGCTTGAAGTCTTCAGACTCTTTAGGTTTTTACAAACACACATAAATTTATTCTACTATAGCTCAATAATTGCCTTCTTCAGGAATCTTGTCTTGCTGTTACAAAAAATCACATTATAAACTATTTTAGTAGAAAAAGAGTTTGGAAGTAAAGAGTTCAGAATTTTAAAGCGAAATTAATTTTTACCTATAGGAATTTCAGTAACTCTTAGAGTTATAAAAATAGCAACAAAACCTAAACATCACTGGGCATATCTAGCATTTGATTATACACAGCTTTTGTTCAAGAGAATGGATTTTCTCTTCCTCGCACTATCAACGCTCTCGTTAACACAGAGCTCATATTCATTGGTATTGTTTTAATCACCCATTTTGCTGGTTATTATGAGAAACAAAGGAGGAAGTTGCACAAAGAAAGCAGCTTTGGTGCTACAGCCTCTCTTTTGTGAAGCTGATGTTGGCTGTGATGGGGACAATATAACCCAAAGTCCGTTCTATAACAAATCAAGGATGTGACATTATAGTCAAATCATACGTAAGCTTTCACATATGCAAATATTATTATCTGTTAAATATAAATTGGATCATAACACACCCACTGTTTTGCAACTTGCTCGGTTCTCTTTGTCTATCATGAGCCCCTTCCATGTCATTACATAAAGAACTAACTCATTCTTCTTTTTCTAAAACAACTTCTCAGATGGTTTCCAATTCAAAGTGATGTTGTAATAAACACACTTTAATATACCTTTCTGCTCATTTGTTTAGGTATTTCTATAAGGTATTTTTTTCCAGAAGTAGAATTCTGAGTCAAAGAACCTGCACCTGTTACATTTTAATACATAAGGCCAGATTAGCTTTCAAAAAACTATCAATTCATACTTTCTGAGTGTTTGTCAGAATGACCATTTTTTCATCCCCTTTCCAAAACTGTTGTCCTTTTAATCTTTGCCTAGCTGATAAGTGAGACAGTATTGTCTTAGTTCACACTGGATCCTCAGTGTGACGGTGTTGCTCTTCACTCTACCTGAGTCCCCAGACAAAAACAGATACTTTTCTCCCATTTCTGATAAATGGTAGAAGAATGAAGTCAGGCCTAATGTTTTCAACAAGTCCAGATGCTTGTTAGTCATAGGGTAGTTATCCTTGAGAACATGAATGACTTGAATAGCTTATCTTTCCCACCTCTTGATTGCACCATTCTGGCAGCATTTTAGAAATACTCCCGGTCAGGGCTCAAATGCCCCCTCTCTGGTACCTCTCTCCCTAGGGCTTTCTGAGAAGAGTTTGAAGTCTCAGTAAGCATTGTCTCTAACTAGGTGGAGAATAATTTCCTTAACTGCCTTTCTTGGTGTCTTAGTTGAATCTTTGGGAGCTTCCTTTTGTTATCAGTTTCTTGTAGTAGTCACTAGAGAAGTATTCTGATTCTGTCTTTTTAGACTTTTGAAAAGGTTGCACTCTCCTCCCCCCACCTCCATGAGTTGTGGCCATGGGGATGCTTCCTCTTCACCTGAAGCCCTGTGAGAAGGGTTTGTAGGGGAGGAAGGCAATTCCTCTACCCTCTAGGTCCTTCTGGCTGGTCTAAGAATTAAATTGACATGAGACAGAGTAACAGAAGAAAATCAAACAAAGTTTAATAACATGTATACACGGGAGAAACCCAGGAAAACTGAGTAACTCACCAAAATGGCTGAATCCACCACCTTAAATACCATCTTTAGCTAAAGACAAAGGAAGATTTGGGGGGTATTGGTTTGGGACTTCAAAGGGGAGGAAAGCAATTCACATGGAGATGGAAAAGAAAATGTTTGATAAAACAAGTGTTTGCTGGGCCGTCTATGGACAATGAGACTCATGGGAGAACATTGATAAAAATGGGCTTAGCAAGGATCCTCCTGTCCAACACACCTAGTTTATATCATACTATAGTTATGGCATTAGCTCCTTTCTGGAACAGGTCTTCTATCTTAAATTCTGTCAGGCAGTTAGTGGGAAGGTCAAAGTTTCCTTCAGAGTCTTTCATTCTTAAAAATAATCATGCCAAAGAGATACATTTTGGGGTGGCCAATTCTGATCCCCCACAGGTTCTAAGGAAGGAAGAGTAGAGTAACGCATGACTCATGCTTGAGAAAGGGAGACAAACTGGTTAAAGCTGTCTGTGTCTTTGGATTAGAGTGGGGAAGTGAATTGGACACCTATTATGTATCTTTTCAAATTCTCTAGGCTTCATTTCTTATTCCAGCCATGTGGGCTTCAACCAATTTTGGGAAGTAAAAATTGACTCTATCTTACCTTGAATCTCTTGCTTCCTCTGCTGGGGCTTCTCTGAGGCTGTGGCATGGGATGCTGTAGGACCCCACCGGGCGCTAATGCACATCTCTCTTGGACTCGTGGGAGAGTTAACACCCTGGGGACAACCTTGATCAATAGGGGATGGGTGCTGCCAGATAACTTTGTCTCCCTTTCTTGCCCTAGGTGAATGGTTCTGAGATGGATTTCATTAGACTACTTAAAAGGTTCTGCTGGAACGAATTGCCCATAGCAGTGACCAGTGCATCTGTGGTAGGCTGAATAATGACACCCCAAGGATGGCCATGTTCTTATCCCTAGAATCTGTAAATATGTTATCTTATATGGTGAAAGGGATTTTTCAGATGTGATGAAGTGAAGGATTTTGATATGGGTAGATTATCCTGGGTTATCTGGATGATCCAAATGTAATCACAAGGGTCTTTATAAGAAGGAGGCAATAGAGTTAGCGGTAGTAGAATGTATGATGAGCAAGAGGTTGGAGTGATGTAAGAAAGGGGTTATGAGTCAAGGAATACAGGCAGCCTCAAGAATCTGAAAAGTACAAGGGCATGGACTCTGCTTTCAGAGGCTCAAGAAGAAACCAGCCCTGACAACACCTTGATTTTAACCCATAAGATCGGTTTTAGACTTCTTACCTCAGAAATATAAAATAATACATCTCTGTTGTTTTAAGACACTAAATTTGTCGTAATGTGATACAGCAGTAATAGGAAACTAATGTGGCATCCTTGTTTCATTCCCTCATCCTTCACTCCTATTCCTTGGAATCATATTCACAGATTAAGTGCTCATAGAGAAGGCTTTGTCTCAGTGTCTGCTTTCAGGGGAACTCAGGCTAAGATAGAAAGCAATTAGACTTCCACTGACAGTTTCTATGTGTGTTTTTCTTGAGGATCAGATCTAGGACGTGTGCAGTTGGCTCATCTTAGATTCCATGCAAGATGGCATTGGAAGGGAAAGGAGACCTCAACTGAAAGATGCTCAAGTGTGCACAGTGACCAGGGATGGAGAGAGAAGCTGCAATTGGCTAGCTAGTGGTGAGTACACTCCCAGGTCAGAGGATTGAAAGTGAAGTTCTAGTAATAGGGGAGGCAGTGTGAGTGCTTGTTGGGGTGTATCATCAGAGTCTAACTAGGAAAACAGAAATACCTTCAAGTATTCTAGTGGAGGAAATTTACTGCAGGAAATTGTTTATACAGGTGACAGAGGAGCTGAGAATCAGACAGGGGATGGAGAGGTAATCCAGAGATTGGCAAGAGCATGAAGCCACTGCATCCTGAGGTTGGAGGACAAAGTGAGAGGTGGTATTACTGGAGCCCAAAAGCTGGGGCCGCTAGAAAGAAGCTGGAATCAGAGTGGGGCTCTTCAGTAGGACCCGAGCTTCTGAGGAAGCACAGCCAGTGTGGGAGAGGCCAGCAGAGGCGAAGTGAGATGGGGAGAAGTACCCTGGCTTTTCCCTTCCCTCTCACCTTCTCTTCCCCGTTGAGAACCTCCAAATGGCCAAAGCCAAAGAAGCTAGCTCTGCTGAAATATAGAGCAGGTGGAGTAGGGGATGGGTCTGAGAGCAAACAGATATAGCACTGGCATAGAGCATGCTGCCAAAGAACCTATGAAGAAACACCCACGGAAGAAAGAATCCATTTTAAACACTTGCCAATCCCTGTGGAAACCAATTCCAGATTGGAGCCAATTGGGGGAAATTTTTTCCTGCCATTAACTCCTCTCTCTTACTATGCTGCAAGCCCTGAGGGGTCAGAAACTATAGCCAGTAAGTTGGGCATATTCCTGGAGATGCTGACAGAATAAAGAAGGAGGAACCTGCCTTCCGCCTCCTTTTCCACTCCTGGATTCCCACTCACCATTGGCTTGAGCTGGAGGATGTAGAAGGTTTAACTCTGAATGAAATTTGGGTTTTTGGTTATTACATTGGAGCACACATTAATTACTAAAACAGGTCTGTTTTAGGCAGCACTGACATGACTGGAGGACATTATCTGAGAGAAGTCAGATAACCTATGGGGCCTGCTTTAGAGTTCATCTAAAGTAGTGTGAATAAATAAGCCTTCTCACACTGAACAGTTATGCAAAGAAAGTTGTGAGAGAAGAACAAAGTTTAGTTGCATTAGAACCCTTTTAATCCCATCTGTGAATGGGAAGCTTTGTGACTGGTCCCTTTGAAGCTCTTCTCACTTGACTAGAGGTGACAGTGAAGATTCCACACTCCTCCATTTACACACAGTAGTGGGTTAGGAGCCAATGGTCGTGTGCATGCTTGTTTCTTTTTTCACTACCTCCACCATAGGAACCGAAATGTGGGAATAGTTGACATCTATTATTTTTAACATTCTTTAATATTCTCACTTGGAATGATGAAGTCTTTAGCCTCAGCAGACAAGAAGGAGTGTATGCGATATCTTTAGTTGTGAAAATATAAAGTGCTACCTGTCCATACTCACCTTTTGTGATTGTTGAAATTCATGTCTCTTCCACATGGACTCTTGTCTGGAATTCTGAAGAATCCTGTATAAGGCACACCTGCTCCACAGACTAACATAATCCTAGGTTAGAATAGGAACAAGTCAACTTGAAATCAGAGTTGTGACCCTAGGAAAAAAATGGTGCACAGCAATGAAGTAAATTCTCAGAAGTCCCTGCTGATTTTGGAACAGAGACTGTCATAAGCCCATGATTGAGAGTGTTATCACAGAAAGGGATGGGAATGGAAAGATACTGATTGAAGTGTTGAAAGTACTAAATCTCTTCTTGGAGAGGGAATGCTGTATGATCTTAGATAAGACATGTGGAGGGCTGGGGCATATTAAGAGGGTCTTCACTTTGAAGGGAGAGATTGGCCCAATAATTAGGCAAGGAGGAGATCTTAAAGCTGGGAATTGAGATGTTAAAGCAGGCTTGGGATATCTGGGGGAAAGTGAGAGAGGGCCCAGAAAGTGGAGCCGGAAACTACCTTTCAAACTAGGTGACCACACCTCAGAGACCCACTGACTCTGGGGAGGAGGAGGGAATGGCAATAGATTGGGTTAGTATTTCACCCAATACTTTTCTTTGCCTTTAGGCAAGAAAGCTGCTCATCATTATTGAGCAAGGACTACCCAAAGTTTGTCCACTGTCAGGGGAAGCCAGGCCTACACCTGAGCCTAGCAATCTGCTTTGGGTGGAGTGGATGTGGTCAATGATGCTGGGAGAAAGGAGAGTGCTCTAAGAAAACAAGTAGTGATTCTCTAGTAGCAAAATATGGGCACTTCACCAGGATTTAGGTCCAACCCACATGCTCTTGGGTAGTTAGTACTCTGAAAAAACAGATTCCAGATGTTAACTTTGTTCCCATATCCTGGGAAGGGCAGATTGTGTGGGGTGCACTAGTATGCCAGCAAATGTCATTTATAAGAATGCAAAGTTTACTTGAGGAGGAATGCAACAGAGTGACATGCACACACACATACACACACACAATTACCAGGGAAGAAAATGAATGAAGAGCTCTGGCAGACTAGGATTAGATTGGTCAGCATTGGGAGGTGGTGCTAGGAGTATGCATGGATTGTGACACTTGAGGAAGCCTGTGAGCTGTGCAATGAAAGCAACAGGCTTGGAACGAATCACATGAAGAAGAGCAGAGGCACCTTGAGAATCTGCCAGCTTCTGCCGTGTGAGCAGTATTGAGGGCATGGTGGCTTAGTCAATGCCTGCCCATCCCCATCCATGCGCCCTGTGCCTACAACAGGAGAGGAGCCACAATAGCTATCCTTCTAGGAGGTATCTGGTGAGAAACTCCAGCAAGAGCTGATGTAATAGGCAAAAGTGATAACTGTTCAGCTCCTCTAAACCCCTCAGTATGGATCTCTCCCTTAGAACACTTACAAGTTCCAATGTCGCTCCCAAACCTGTCTACAGAATACAGATTGAAACAGAAATTTAGCCCTTGACAAATAGCGGGCTGCATGACATGAGAGAGAAAACGTTAATGCCTTTATTTTGTGTGACTTAAGAGAAACAACTTGATATTCTTTCCCAGAGCTGGGACATGTGGAAACATGGCCCTGTGTACCATCTCTGTTACATAAGTAACAAAATCACATTTTCAGATGTCATCTCCCTACCCCATAACTCACATTAGTACTTTAATGAAACCAATTAATATTCTACTTCAACTTTGATTTCTAAAGGGGACCCAAAATATGAGTGTCACTAAGATTTTTATCATTTGCATTTCTCTTTGACACCATGGTGTACATTATCTGCATAATCTCAGTATCAGCAAATGTTATCCAGAAGTTTACAGGTGTTGCTGAAACCATACACTTTCTGTTCCCACACCCTGGCTAGAAGTATGGTTAGTAAGTAGTCTCTAAAAGATCAGGTAGACTGCTTCTTGACGGAGCTTGTTCTAATTTGAATGATCCAGAATTACAGGCAGAAAAAGTGAAAGATTGTTTTGTAATTATTCGCAATTTATGAATATTTAATATACTACTCCATTGGACATAGATCTACTTTGCTGTTTTAAAAGTGCTTTCATATACAAGCCTAGAAATACATTTGGCCCAACTCTGGAAAACTTACAGTGAAGTCATTACAGCAGATGCCTCTGCAGTTGCTGAATTTAAGTCCTGCCTTGGTCAGCGGAGAGAAGAGGCCTGCCTCCAGCATGATCTGATATAAGAAGGTAGGTGAGTGGTCATCTCATCTGAGTAATCCCTTAGAGGGCTCACTTCCTCTGTGCATATTTGAGTGTCTTATGGTAAACTCTTAGGCTGGTAGTGAAAACATTAGGAAATTGCTGCGTTTGGAAAATTCTCTGTATCTACTCATTTTTGTTGTTTAAGTAGATAAAGCTATTAGGCTGCTATTAGAGGTAACTGGTTTTCTAAATTCAATTTGTCAAAATTAATCTTTTTTGAGTTATGCAAACATACACACAAATGCAAATCTGCCAAAAATATATTTACCTAATTTAAAAATTAGTTAATCATTTTTTAACTAAAAGTCCCCCAAGAGTGAATGTAAACTTGCAAATTAGATCTTACAGAGGATTTAAAGAAAAATCTCAGTGAGATCTCAAGCCACAAGGGATAATTTTTTAACCCCAAAATTCATCCAGCCTCAGAAGCATTTGAAAAAAAATCAATTTTCTTTAGGGAATTTCCATGTAAGACGCTACTATTCTCATATTGCATCTTGCTTGTATTTTTAAACATGGAATGGCAGATTTGGTGAAGTATGAAAGGAACCAAATGCTTTTAAATTTTGCGTGGGAGGTCTTTGGAAGGGGAGGGGATTTTTACTTTTTTTTTTTTTTTTTTTTTTTTAAAGATTTTATTTTTCCTTTTTCTCCCCAAAGCCCCCCGGTACATAGTTGTGTATTCTTCGTTGTGGGTCCTTCTAGTTGTGGTATGTGGGACGCTGCCTCAGCGTGGTTTGATGAGCAGTGCCATGTCCGCGCCCAGGATTCGAACCAACGAAGCACTGGGCCGCCTGCAGCGTAGCGCGCGAACTTAACCACTCAGCCACGGGGCCAGCCCCGGATTTTTACTTTTATGACTGTATTCAGATCTACATCAAATGTAGCTGCAAGATGATAGAGTGACGTGAACATGACTGGAAATCAGAAAGTGAGACTCCATTAACGTCGTGATAGACTGTCCTCTATCACGGAGGTCAACACCTCTCTCCCCACGATTGGGCACATTGACCAACTCTTTCTGACTTAAGCATACAAAGCCTTTGTAGGAAGGATAAGGATAGCTCATAGATCCAAGGAATTGCTGAATCATCAAACCTCTGGAAGGACAGGAGTGGGAATAGCTCCAGGGAACCTTCAGGAAAATTCACTGACACTGTCTTCTCTGGACAGTGCCCTTGGAAAAACTCAGCCCCGATGGATTCTATCTGTTTTTCATGATGGTATAAATAGGTGCAGCCTCCCAGGAAAGAAAGTCCAATTGGTCTGGCCTGGGTCACATGCCCTTCTTTCAGCACCCTTGAGATAGCCCCACGGGACGAGAAGAACAGGAAGGGATATGATCCTTCAAAGGAAAAGTCAAGGTTGTTGCCAAGAGAAAGGGAAAGGGAGATTGGGCCAGCATCCCTCGTACTGTGGCAAAGCAAAACCATCAAAAGGAGTTTTATTTCCAGCTGCTCCTTGAGCCTTATCATCTAACCCAAAGTCAACATGAATGCAGCTGAAAAAAGAATATGCAGATTAAAAATCTGCTTCTTTAACATGCTTTTCATGTTCTTCTGATGTTTTCAAATGGATTCGCAGTGGAAAATTCTTGTAGAAGAGGCACTGAGCTGAAGGAAAGGCATAGATTAGGAAAACTGGGTGGCAAAAGCATGCAGACAACAATGACATCTCTTTCTTCTTTATCAGATACGCATCTCTCATTGTTAGAAGAATTTAGTAAAACAAGCCCAATCTACTTTCTGCTTATTTTACACCTATAATTATAATAATAACATGCACTATAATTCATGCAAATTATATGCAAATCTTAATAAGAGTAACTGGAAACCAGTGCAATCAACATTCTATATATACTTACCTCAACACTGGGAATTACCATGTATTTAAATATAACGACATAAACTCTTCCTATCTGATTATACTCACATAATGAGATGGTTTCTATATCAGACATGCATTTAATTAAAAGAATGTGTAATGGTGGGTATATAGGAAATGATTTAGATAATTAATGACTAACACTGACTTTACAAACAACATTATTTTTATATATTCCCGTCCCCTCTCCACTCTATCCAGAGTTCTGAGGTTTTTGCCTTTTGTGAAGAACAGTCTCGAACAATATGCATATTTCTTTTAGGAAAAGTCCTCACAATTTGACTGACTTATAGGCAAAGGTGGATTTACTTCGAAGAAAATGAAGCTTTAGTTTTAGTACCCCTCACTTATATGGACCATGGAGCTAAGTTCGGATATTTTTAGAAATTTTTCTTAAAAGAGAATCCCTCAAATTATGTTACTTTAGTCTCCAGAAAACCTGGATCTGCCCCACTTATGGATTTTGTGTATGTAACCAACCTAAGGTCAGCTATCCCTTCAGCCATGCCCTGATTATGTTTCAGGCTGCATCAAAGCAGATTTGGAACATTGTACGTTCAATGGTTTTGTCAAGACATCCAATAAACACTGAGGATTTTTTGTGTGTGTACTCTTTTGGTAGTGTTTACTGAAGATATGGGGGAAGGAGGCGGGGCTGGGGGTGGGGAGGAACTGAGTAGGAGTGAGAGTTCTATGTTACATAACATATAGCATTTGAAAAACATAGCATACTAGATATCTGTGTTCGCTGGACTTCTTTCTTGGCCTTGCCTCTAACAAGATTCCACTGCTGATTCTTTTTTCCCTTGCCTCCTCTTCTCTGGATCCGCTTTCTCCTTTTGGTTTTCTCAGAGGTCTCAAGCTCCTTTGACCTGTATTACACAGAACCATCTGGCTCTCTCACTAGCCTATCCCCTGCGTGCTTGCTCACCCATCACAGGACCTTGGAACATAAGGCCGCATTTAAATGGCCTTTGATCTTTAGAAAACACTTTAATGAAAATCTTTTACTTGAGTTTGTCCTCTGGTGTCTCAAATCTCACTAAAATGAGTCTTAAAAGTATTCTGTTTTCCAAAAATGCACAATGCTTGCACCAAGAGGAATTTTGGGAACTGAAATATTCTCTACCTCCATCTTTTTCATGCATGTTTTTACATTTAAACTGAATTTAATTGAAAAACACTTGGGATGGCATGATTTGCTGCTGGATTGCTGTCTTGTCTCTTCATCTCTTATCCCAGCAGTAGTACCACATAGGAGAGGCTCAATGAATGAATGTTGAATGTTTATTGAATGAAATTACCATTTTATAAGAGGTGCATACTGGTGTCTACATTTTTCATGTGGCCTGATACAGAAGCTAGAGGAAACACACACACTGACCGGGCCCTTTCCCCAGAGAGTTCACAGAATCTGTGTAGATTGAAAGAACAAACAAAGGAAAAGAAAAGAAAACCAAATCAAACTAGTCTATCTGTTTACAACTTAAGTGATTAATAATAGGGGGCATTTTGAACTAAATAAACTCCTGCTATTGACATATGTGTGCTTTCATATCATTTTACAAGCAATGCTTTATAGGCTTTGGAATTTTCGCAAAACAGATAGATGCTATGGGAAAGTAATCTAACTTTTAGGGGGCGTTTTTATACTGCAAATGAGAAAATACAGAGATAGAATACATAAAATGGTAAAGAATAGACTTTATGACAAAGAAAAGAGGTAACAAGGTTTTTTGTTCATCTCAAATATTCTGAATCCTGCTGAATTTTATCATACAGTGAAAAGCAATTTTCAAAATAGCAACTGAAGAAACAAAGTATTTTTAGTCCCCTGAAATGGTTTTCTACTTTGTAGGGCTCCTGGCTTGTACCAAATTGTAACTTTTCTTTTCCTTTAATTAGTGCCAATTCTCTTCTCAAAGAGGAGACATATTTTCTGATTCCACCAACATGCCCCCTTAGTAGCATCTGTCACTGTTGTCTCATCCTTGGAGTTGACTGGGACCAACTCTTTGATTCAGCTTAGGAAGAATGCACTAGTCAGGGGTGAAGCTTCTGACTGACATGCCAGGGATTTTATCACGCATATCTCAGGTCAGGTTTTGTCACACAGGCACTTGATTTGGGATGAAGAGAAGGAAGGCCATGAAGGTGTTATTATCATGCTGCTCTGGGTGTATAATTGGGTCTGTTGAAGGGATATATAAGTGGAGAAACTCAGCATTTTAGTGGTGATCTTACTATCAACCATTTTCTTAAATAAACTTACTAGACTCCAGTTAAATCTACTCTTAGAGTCCGAGATTATTGTTTCTGAGAGACAACATTAACACCAGAATTTTCCATGATAAGTCATGACTTGGGAACTTTTTTGGTTCAGCATATTTCATAAGGCATGAGATTTAATAGAATAAAATAAGGATTAAAAGGAGCATTTTTCTTTCTTTTACAGGTTCCCATGACACTATTTATTGCAACTCCATTTCCCATTCCTCTTCAAGAAGTTTAGTCATCATACTTTTTCTTAGCGTAGACACGAACTGAAAATCTGAACCTAAAATATTTTTAGGGACAGATTGACAAGAGCTGGATTTAGTATTAGGAGACTTTGTTAGTTTGGGACAATATGTTCTTTTGAAAAAGTACACATAGCCTGGGACTTCTGTAAAAATTTATTTTATAAATTCAAAAGTAAATAAAGAAAACATAAGAAAAATTTTCCTTTCCTTTGCTTTTTTTCTTGGTATTATAGCAGTCTTTAAAAAATGACAGCAGCCTCTATTTATCACTTAAGCTATTGATGTAACCATAGTGGTATCATTGATTTCCAATTTTCAGGCAAACTGTTATTGCTGGTGGAAGCCCAAGTCTATTCATTTATTATTGTGTGTACTCAAGGGAGGGAGAAGAGCCCGTTGATCCAGCAGTTCACAAGCTGGTAAATATTTAATGTTTATTCCCGTCACTGAGATTATTTAAAGTTTGGATATTGACAGTCATTCACATGTATGAATTGGTGTGGCCTGCAGTACAGAACATAGTCTCCAGCAGTTAGTCTCCAGTTTATTTCGTCTTTGTAGATTGATGTATTTGCTATGTAGTAGTTTTGCAGCATTATTTTCCAGATGGCTGTTCTATGCCCAAATTTAAATTTCAGTTAATCTTGATGTCTTTTGGTGGAAGGATTGTGTAAAAGACACTTCATCTCTACTCTTTCTCACCAATTGAACATTATTAGAACGTTAACATCCTCAAGTGTACTTGCGAATTATTGACCTTTACAATTACCATAACACCTGTGTCTTCTCATGCTGTTTCTCACTAGAGATCCTTTGCTACATCAAGAGAAAGATTCTGCTTTCAGATTTTCACCACAGCAACAAGTACTTTGCTTCATACCAGTATAGTTATTCACATTTAAGTGCTTAAACCTTGGTTTTTATTTTGACATCCTTAGTGGTCTGCCCAGCCTTAGTCTTTGAAGCCATTGTCCTCTTCCCAGCTATCATATACCTGCTGACCCTTCCAGGGAAGCATGCATACCTAGAAGCAGTGGAGACAGTTCTCTTGGAGACTCATGTTCTGCTGAACTGGTTCTGATCAACTCAAATTTTGACTTCAAGATCACTTGGCTTTTTGGACCTTGTATTGATTTCTGCCTTTTACCCTTGGATTTAATGCTTGGCTTCTGTCTCCTGGGCCTTTGAACCTCATTTTTCCCAGTGGTTTTTGGGCTGATCGTCCCTTGTATTCACAGCCTCTACTGCTCCCTTTCAAGCCTACAGAATCTGATCCTGACCCCACCCAAATACTTGATCATCAACCCAGTTGAGTCAGACCCGCAGCCCCTTCAAGAGAAAAAGAAATCATATATTGGTTAAACAACTATTTCTCTGTCCTTTACAACAAAACAGGTATAAGACTCTTGCTTTCTTGTTAATGTTCTGTGCTATTATAGCAGGATTATACTTCCATTTTAAAAATTGTGAATTAATATTAAACTACAGCTTACTCATTAGAAATTACACATTCCACTGGCTTCTCTACAAAATTAGTTTTATTATTTCTCTCATCTTTTGGGGAAACATATGAGAGTCTGAGAGATGTAGAGTCTCTAAACAAACTTTTGGCTAGTCTTCCCTGTGAGACAGAAAATTGGAAAACAGTGTAATATTCTACCTGTTATATGTTTAATTCATCAAGTGCATTTTTAAAGAACTGTGTATTTTTGCTTGGTTCTAATAGAGATTGTTAAAATACCCTAAAAGATAATGTTTTGTTAAAAAAAAAAAAAAGGCCCTGGAGTCAAACTGCCTGAGTCCCAACCCTGGCTCTGTGTGGTATTGGACAAGTCACTTAACTTTTTGGGACTTGATCTCCTCATCTCTAAATGATAATGTTTTGACTATAAAATGAGATAATGTATGAAGTGTTTAGCATGAGGCCTTATTCATAACAAGCGCTAAATAAATGTTATTATGATATGTATGTTATATCAATTAGTGCTCTTTCAACTAAAAGTAACAGAAATCCTGACTCAAACTGGCTTAAACACTAAGGAAATTTACTTTCTCATGTAACAGGAAGACTGACGGTAGGACCCTGGTTACTGCCCTTAAGGGGTGGTTGAGTCCATAGCTCATTGATGTTATATTCATATACTCATATTCTTTCCATCTGTAATCTGTAATTCTTAACATTGGCTTCATGTGTAGATAGCAACATGGCCATTGTAGTTTCTGGATGTGAAAAAATCCAGTAGAACAGGGAAGCTATTCCATCTTGTAGATCTCTTAAGCAGGGATAGTTTTCCAGGAAGCTCCCCAAAAGACATCTTTATACTTTTCTTTGGTCTGAGCTGAGTTACAAGCCTGTTACTGAACCAATCACTAACAAAGGAAGTGAGATCCCTCTTAGACTAACTAAGTACATCTTCTGGATTTGAAGATGGAGTCTGCTTCCTCTGAAGGAAGAAGTTCATTTTCCAAGATTGTGCAAACAACCTCAACGACACAAGAAAGGTAAGGTGATTGAACTTAATGATTCTTCTGACACTGACCCCAGGCCTTTTCGTTATCTCATGTACTCTGTGTCTATTGTTTTCCTTGATGTTCTGTCTCCTTAACTAGAGGGTATGCCTTTTAAGGTAAGGGATGTATCTCCTTTGTATTATAGTGTCTAGTATTTTAGGATTCAGGAAACGTTTGTTGATTATAAATGATCTGCTGAACCAAGGCAAAATTAAAAATCTTGAGTTTGAATCTTTCCTCTACAGTGATACACTTGTGGACAAAGCAATTAATTTCTGCCTGCGTCATTCTTAGAGGGTATTTATTTATATGCAAGTAAATCCATTTTCCTACAAAATGAAAAAAGGCAATTTGGTACTTAATTTCCTTTCCTTGACTTTTTTTTGGCTATTTCATAGAATTTCTCACAAGCTAGTTTTATTTTAAAGACTTGAAACTATTAACATACCAGGAAAGCCAAAAATTATAAAGTAAGCCAAAGGCACATGTAGACAAAGCCGAAATCCAATCCAACCAAAACAAACAAAAAAGGAAATCAGAAACCATTCTGCAGAAGCAGACAGAATAACCAGCTTCTAAATTGGGGTTTTCCGGGAAAGAAGAGCATAATCAGTTGGAAATGGATCAACCTAACATGTGCAGTTTAGGGTAAGATAACAGCATCAGAATAAACAAAATCTACCATAATTAAATAGTTGAAGACATCTGAGACCGAATGCTTTCTATCATAAATAAATTTATCTCTATCAAATTATGTTATTGTAATCTAAGAATAACTTTCTAAATGAATTAAGTGGAACAGTACTGTTTTCTTCTGGCCTTCATTTGTGACTGATACGCCGCTGACTCCATTGGAACCACCTGTGTGGGTCCTGCTCCGTCCGTGGATTTAGTTAGGAGGATTCCTCCATGATAAAGCCCAGGATAAAGAACTAAACGCTAGAATTTAAACCCAGACAGATAAAGATGTGGCCTTGTACCAACATTTACCTGTTTGGAGTCATTTGAAAAGTAGGCTAATTGTTCATTTTTTTTCCCATTTTCACCTTGAGCTCTCTCTCATTCCAAATTTGTTTTGTTTTGATCAATGCTTTGAACACAACCAAAGTTAACAAGGTCATCTGCATGGACAGTTGCTGCAAAGGCTTTTTGTAGGCAATGAATGTCTTTATTCTGTGGTGTGTGGTATGCACAAGTCCACAGGAAGAAAAACACTGACATAAAAATATCTATTAGTATTCAATCAGTGTATGACACATCCCAGTAATGTGTGAATAAAAATACAAGACTAAAAATGTTTCTTTCCAACTATTTATTAAAATATATCATTATTTAAATGCGGTATAATATATATTTTTGTGAATGCTATTTGTACACAATTGTGCATTCACTTTCTGTGAATGAAAGAGAAAAATTGGGGGGGCTAAGAAGAATGTACTGTTTCTGTTGTAGCACACATCTCTAGTTTTGATTTAAAAAAGAAAATGAACATTTTTAAAACCCAAAAGTGGGCAATTTCTATTACAGTAAATGTTGCAATATTCAACATATGTGCATTGAATTAATTGATTGTCTAGTTCCTTTCTCTTCTTTTAAAAATCTGCCTTCATTTCAGTCACTTCACCAGAGAAAATATATATTAAAGATTAAAAAAGAATGAACTATGATGGCTAAATAAAATTTTATTGTTCAAAATACATTTTAATCACTCATTCTTGTCTTGTCTCCTCATTTGTTAAGGCCACTTTCAACCCTGAGCATCGCTCGGATTTAATCATGTGCTGAATTGCTTGTGTTAACCTCTTGGCTGTTTTGGTCTGGTAAGGCATGGTGGACCCATCTTAATTGACAGTGATTCTATCCCAATTAAATGCAAACAACTCTGACAAGTTATTTTTCAGCCAGTACATTTTCATAAAATATTTCTTGACTCTAGGAGAAACCAAATTTGAAATTACACTTTAGGTAAAGAGAAAAGGTATTCGAAAGTCTTGATATAATTTCTGATTCCTTCTGGGAAACATACTAGCTGTAGTTTCAGCAATACTTTCCATTATTAATCTTATTGCTAAATTATTAAAATATTTGGGGGGAAAATGGATTGTCATTAAATCTGACAAGTTCTATTGATTTGAAATGGTAGATAGATCTGTAAGCACTAAGGAGTCACTCAGTTATGTAGATCTTCGGAAAATATTGCCTTTCACTCTGGAGAACCGGAAGCTGTTGCTGGGGGAGGCAGTGGATTCTTCTACGGGGAAGGGTGTGAAGGAATGCTGTTTGCTTGTGATGGTTTGAATGTGAACAGGTTACAATCAGGGAAACGGGCTAAATGACTCCAGAGATGTCGAGACCAAAGACTCAATAACCTTTTCCCATATTTAACTCTAATTGACCTTGTTCAGTATCAGCAATTTCAGTCTCTATATTCAGACTTCTGTACGTTCCATTGCTTATTTTCATATGTAACCCAGATAGGAAGTAAAGTCACTCTCCTGATGTCCAACTATTGTTTTCTAAGATGTTGTTAGTGCTGTTGAGTTGCTTCTGACTCCTAGTGACCGTGTGTACAGCAGAGTGGAACCCTGCCTGATCTTTTTGCATCATCCTCTCATCTTCTGGCGCTGTATCAGACAGTGCTTTGCTGCTATTCCTAGGGTTTTCATGGCTAATTTTTTGGGGAGTGGGTGGCCAGGTCCTTTTTCCTAGTCTGTCTTAGTCTGGAAGCCCTCCTGAAAACTGTCCACCATGGATGACCCAGCTGGTATTTGAAATACCAGTGGCATAGCTTTCGGCATCACAGCAGCATGCAGCCACCACAGTATGACAACCACCAGACGGATGATGTGGTACCCTGACTGGGAAAGGAACCCCGACTGCTGGGGTGGGAGCCAAATCTTAACCTCTAGACCGCCAGGCTGTCTTGTTTTCTAAGACCTTGCTAAAATCATGGTTTTGAGAGTCTAGAGCTTGCCTTATGGTTTCTGTTAATTTTTGGACCTTTCACTCATATAGTCCTCAATTTTTCTGTCTGTCTCTTATCCCATATCAACCACAGAGCTTGAAATTCTTTTCCTGCTTTTTTCACAGTAATACCCGACCCCCAAAATTTGCATAACCTAAGCTCATAAAAGCACTCAGCAGAACAAAGGAGGCTTCACTTTCTTATATAGCAGTAGGAGATCTTAGCAAAAAAGAGAAATATACACAGGAATAGAGAAGATGGGGAAGAATGGAAGGTGACTGGACTAGCAGTGTTTTCTTCCTTGTATTTTTTAAATAAAAATTTACTTAAGTGATTAACAGCCAGTCGAGTGTTTTTCTAGCCTAATTCAGAAAGGATTACCTCTTTGGATAACTAGTCACTTCAGCGAGACACTGACTTATTAAACATACGTCATATTTGACTGCTAGCTCTCCTTTCCCAAACATCAGCTGCAAAAGAATCCTTTCTTCTTTCCTTTCTTAGCCTCTCTCCCTTAAAATTATCTTAAAAACTTTACTCCATGGTGTAACAACCCATCTGGAGCCGTTTGCATGTAGCCTGCCTGTTTACTTACAGAGTCATCTCTGGGCATAACCTCTGTAGCTTCACTCACATAGGATACAGTCAGGGAAAATGGGGTCAAAGTAAAATTCCAGCACAGCTTGGTCCAATTGATGTTGATAAGCCCTTCTACTTCAGCCTTGTCTCTGTTAGGGATAAAGATGAAATTTTAGCTGAAAGGCAACATGTTGCAACAAGTTAGAAAGATAGGTGTCCAGAATAAAGACGTTCTCATTGCAATTTTTTTCCCCCTGTGCATATAATCAAATCCTCATTAAGCCTCTGGGACCACATGGTACTGCTACATTGAATGATAAATTCAGGACAGATAATGCATCCAGCTGGGAATACTTAAGAAAACTTGAATACTTTTTGAAGTTTTTAATAAAAATTGGTTTTAACACTCAAATGAAGAACTGTGCAAGATTTAGGTTTAATGGGATGCTGGTCTAAAATAGAATAAACCATAGTTGAATATCTTCTTATAACTTGAGAAATGCTATTGAATGTCTTCTGATTGTTTTCCTAGCCACAGCTGAATGTAGCAATCCTTTTTCCCCAAATGTTTTTGAGAGTTTGTAAAACTTGGCTTACAATTGGGACTTAAACAATTATAGGTTTGAGTTCAGTTAGTAGGACTATGAAGCAATTATGTATTTAAATCTGTAGAGTGAAGCTCTGGTGTTTAGTTGTATGTTTTAGCAATGTGGCAAATCTACCATAAATTCATCTTTCTTTATATTAACCTTGCATTTACCTGTGTGATAACTTCCTTTTTTTTTCTTGAAGGTATCTGTTTTTATTGTATTCTGAGATTTGTTTCATCTTCCTTTAATTTTTTTCATTTAATCCAAGGATTAACTTTATTCTCTCTTTTCTTTTTCTTCCCTAAGAGATGAAACATTTTCATGATGTTTTAAATCTTACAGCATTGAATAGAATATAAATGGAATTCTAAACAAGTAAGTGCACAGTCTATCACCACTTTCTGGGGCTGCCAGATATCAAAGGAAGTTTATTCTTTGCTTTCAGGGTTTTTACATATACATAGTATTTTCACTTAGGCATTTAAAATACTTTATTAAGTTTTAGTGTTTTCTGAGGCTCTTCTATTTTTACATAAACTGATATATTGAGTAAATAGAATATTTCTCTATTGCTATAATTCTGTGATTGGACTATTCCAAAGAAATATGTTCCTTTTTGCAGAAAAACAATATAAATGTGCTTGATTTGGAGTTGCAGGGCCAGCAGCAAATTATTCAACACTAGGGTTTCCAAGTAATAAGACCAATCCCCTCCTGTTACAGAAAAGGAGCTGAGACTCAGAAGAAAAGTGACTTATCGAAGTTAATGGTAGAGCTGAGTGTTCTTTTGGGTACAACCTGCTGCCTCTTATCTAGAAACCTTTCCAGATTCATTGAACTCTTACTGCATGCCAAGACTGTATAGGGGATGTTTTATAAATGAATTTTTTTCTGCTTTATTGAGATATAATTGACATATAACATTGTGTACATTTAAGGTGTACAATGTGATGATTTGATATACACATATATCACAAAATGATTACCACAATAAGGTTAGTTAACACATACATCACCTCATATAATTACAATATTTTTTGTATATGGTAAGAACATTTAAGATCTAGTCTCTTAGCAACTTTCAAGTGTACAATACAGTATTGTTAACTATAGTCAACATGCTAAATATTAGATCCCCAGAACTTAGTCATCTTATAACTAGAAGTTTGTATCCTTTGACCAAAATCTCTCCATTTTCCCCATCTCCCAGCACCTGGCAACCACCATTCTATTCTCTTTCTATGAGTTTGGCTTTTTTTTTTTAGATTCCACATATAAGTGAGATCATACAGTATTGGTCTTTTTCAGCCTGACTTGTTTCGCTTAGCATAAATGCCATGAAGATCCAATCATATTATTGCAAATGGCAGGACTTCCTTCCTTTTTATGGCTGAGTAGTATTCCATCATGTATACACATGTAACATTTTTTTTATCACTCGTCCATTGAAGGACAATTAGGTTGTTTCCACATCTTGGTTATTGTGAACACCACCGCAATCAACATGGCAGTGTAGATATCTCTTTGAGATCCTGATTTCATTTCCTTTAAATATATACCCAGAAGTGGGATTGTTGGATCATATGGTAGTTCTATTTTTAATTTTTTAAGGAAACTCCACACTATTTTACATAGTGGCTGTGCCAATTTACATTCCCACCAACTATGCACTAGGGTTTCCTTTTCTCCACATCCTCACCAACACTTGTTATCTCTTGTCCTTTTGATAATTGTTGGAGGAGGTCATCAAAGGATGTGACCGATGGTTGACCTGCAAGCTGGACAAGGCAATCAGAGGCTCCTCATCTCTGACCCCTGTCCTTGGAATGTACATTCTACCCACCATTTCTACACTGCTTCAAAGATGTAGCCTTGAGAAGGTAAGGTATTGTTGAGACCATCTGGACCGAATAGATGACTGAATCCAGTCAAGGCCTCTATATGAACTTTTAAGATTCTGGCTGGTTGGTGCAGAGATCTGTGCATCTTGCAGCTGCCCAAGACAAGCCTCATATGTAAGTTCTCATGCATATTAAACCTGCCATCTACCAATCTGGAGTGACCTGCCTCTTTCTTCTGACTCTCCTTGCCCTCTGTGCACAGGGGCCAGTTTGTGAGACAACAATAATGGCCAAGAGGGGCTGGAGCCAGTTCATGGGCCTCTCCAGGGTCCATAGCCAGGGCCAAGGTCTGTAGGTCTATTACCCAGTGTATGGCTGGGTGTGACTCCTCCTGGGTCCCTTGGCATATAGTGCTGGTGACAGACCCAAAGCCAAATGGGGCTGTAGCCAAGTCTTCAGGGGTTTGGAGCTGTTTCCATTTCTGTAACTAGGACCACAGTTGGCAAGTCAGCTGCCTGGTTGCGAGTCTGTCTTCTCAAAAAGGCTCTCCTTGGTCTTGGGCTGCACTGGGATTTCACAGTCTCCTCCCTGGGTCCCAAATCTCCTACGAAGGCACTTTTGTCCATGGAGGGATGCCAAATTATCGTTGTTGAGGAGGAATACGTATGAGGGACATCTTATTAGGCCATTTTACTCAGGGATATATTTTTATATAGTATATATTTCTTCTTAATCTTTATGATTTTACAAACTCCAGAATATATATACTGTGAGAGGCACATTGATAGATATTGTTTAAATAAATTTCGTTTAAGAAATATTGGACTTAAGCAAATCAAAAAAATGATAGCAATAATTCACCTAAAAGGACACTAAAATACAAAGTAATAGGATTTGTTATTCCAGGATCAATGATTCCATATAAATGGTTTGACATACTTTTTTTCCCCCCTGCTTTTTCTCCCCAAATTCCCCCAGTACACAGCTGCATGTCTTAGTTGTAAGTCCCTCTAGCTGTGGCATGTGGGATGCCACCACAACATGGCCTAATGAGTGGCGCCATGTCCGCACCCAGGATCCGAACCAGCGAAACCCTGGGCCGCCGAAACGGAGCACACAAACTTAACCACTTGGCCATGGGGCCGGCCCCTTGACACAGTTTTTGTATACATTTTCAGACAAGAAGCCGCAACATAAAAATCAAAAACTCATAGGCTCTGATACCAGAGAGGCCCAGGTTCAAATCCTGTCTCCATCATCTACTGGTTGTTACGCTTGGCCAGGTTACTTTGACCTGGGGGCCATCAACATACAAATAGAAATATGTGATAGAGATAGCATGTGGTATGATTGGGACATGTACAGGATGCTATGAGAGCATGGAGAAGGGACCCCCTAACAGAGCTGGGGATGTTGGAGAAGTCATATCTAATCCTGTGCAATTGAGAGGCTAATACCTGTAGTGTAATTTGTGAGGTGCAGAAAAGCTCTGTTGTTCAAAAAGTATCTCCCTCCATCATCAACCATTATGCTCAGTAGCATACTGATGGATTCCTAAAATTGCCACTGTTGTAATAACTTCTTTGAGACAAATCTTTCTCTAAAATGCCTGAGTAAAATACAAGTCTGTCCAAAGAGTGGGGCAACATATTTAGAACACATCCCTTCCTGTTCTCTCCTCTCCCTCTTGTTACCTGGAGGCAGATCAGGGATTTGGGAAAATGAACAAGGATAAAGGAGTTGTGGGGAAGAGGCTGGGAGAGGTTTGGTGAAAGGGTTGAGTCCCAGATGTCTGGAATGGCACTCGTCTGGAGGACAGAGGGACTGTGTAGTGGGTGTGGTGGATGCCAGGGATAAACTTCCCTGACTCGATTATTTTTTTGAGACCCAGCTGAGTTCCTAAAGGTGGAGACAAATTTTGGGGACAGTGACCATAGAAGACACTGACAGTTGGAAACCTGAAATTATCAAGGAAGGGTTTTCCTTTATCTACAGCTTTAGGAAACACATTTTATACTTAACAAAACCGTGAGAAGAGAGTCAGCATGATTACAAATGTGGAAGACGCAGAAAAGTAGCTACCATGAAGGAATTACCTTTCATTTGAATAACATTTTTTATATATTTGTCAAAGCCTAAAAGCAAGATTGAATGAGAATGAGAATGTGAAGAGAAACCTTTGGGAGAAATTATCTAAATCAACTCTAAAAACAGAGTTTTCAACCTAGTATATCTTCTTACACTGACCCGCTGACTGAATGCTAGGAAAATTCAGCATTTCCTTCAGCACTCCTAAGTGCGGCAAAGGGCACCTTGGGCCACCATGTTTGGCTCAAATATGCTCATAGGCCTCCATCTTAGCCCTTGGAAGGCCAAATAGCTGAAGGTTTACTTCATTTCCGGCATCCTGGCATTTTTGCTTTTAATAAGGAAGACTTCCACCATATCTTATCAACATGACGTATCTTATCAACATAACAAATCAGTGACATGAGCAAGACTTGTTTTGGAGTCTTTGTTAATATCTGACTTCACTTTCACATATAGGTATGCATGCTAGTTATATCTTGAAGCAACATAATATCCTTATATGCTTTACATGTTGAAATTTTATCAGATGTCTGAAGTCAAATGTGCAGTAATAAGAGATTGTTAAGAAAGTTGTTAGTTTTATTTAAAAAATGATGATAACTTTTAAGTAATTGATTAGGGAAACAGGTTGGCAGATACTAAAATATTTAGAGTGTTTTAACTTAACTGTAGGAAGAATAGTATATATATTTAGGTATATGTTTACAGAAATTTAAATAATACTAGATAGGATAATAGGAAGCAGATGATATAATTTTAAACTTTGTGGAGTCATTTGGGGTATTAGCATTTATAAATGTAAACAAAAATAACTTGTAAGAACTGCACTTCATTTTTATTCATTTAATTCCATTTAGGGCTTAAGTCTTCTAAGAAAAAAACATCCTTTCTTTGCATTTGTGAGGAAAAATTAAAGAAGAAGATCAACTGTACCACCTGAAGATTTTAAAAGCAGGAACATCTTCAACATTATGATACATCCATGAAAATCATCTCTGATTCAGATATAGTGAAGGATATAAAGAATGTGGACAAGAAATAATTAAATGTTGTTAGACCAAGTAGTTATGATGATAAACAGACATTCTCCAGAAAATTTATTAGCCACATGATTAGTGATGCCAGAAATGATGTTGAAATATGCATTCGGGCAATCCCAATCAGAACCCAATGACATTCTTCACAGAAATAGAACAAGGAATCCAAAAGTTTATATGGAATGACAAAAGACCCTGAATAGCCAAAGAAATCCTGAGAAAAAAGAACAAAGCTGGAGGCATCACTATCCCTGACTTCAAAATATACTACAAAGCTATAGTAATAAAAACAGCATGGTACTGACACAAAAAAGATCAATGGATCAGAATTGAAAGCCCAGAAATAAAACCATACATCCATGGACAGTTAATCTTCGACAAAGGAGTCAAGAACATGGAATGGAGAAAGGAAGGTCTCTTCAATAAATGGTGTTGGGAAAACTGGACAGCCACATGCAAAAGACCAAAAGTAGACCATTATCTTGCACCATACACAAAAATGAACCCAAAATGGATTAAAGACTTGAATGTAAGGCCTGAAACCATAAAACTCCTAGAAGAAAATAGAAGCAGTACACTGTTTGACATTGGTGTTAGCAACATCTTTTCAAATACCATGTCTACTCGGGCAAGGAAAACAAAAGAAAAGGTTAACAAATGGGACTACATCAGACTAAAAAGCTTCTGCAAGGCAAAGGAAACCATGAACAAAATGAAAAGCAGCCCACCAACTGGGAGAAAATAATTGCAAATCATTTATCAGACAAGGTGTTGATCTCCAAAATATATAAAAAACTCATACAATTCAACAACAAAACCCAAACAATCCAATCAAAAAATGGGCAAGGAATATGAACAGACACTTTTCCAAAGAAGATATACAGATGACCAACAGACACATGAAAAGATGTTCAATGTCACTAATTATTAGGGAAATGCAAATCAAAATGACAATGAGATACCTTACACTGGTCAGAATGGCTATAATTACCAAGAGAAGAACAACAAATGTTGGAGAGGATGTGGAGAAAAGGGAATGCTCACACACTGCACAAACTGGTACAGCCACTGTGGAAAACAGTATGGAGATTTCTCAAAAAATTAAAAATAGAAATACCATATGATCCAGGTACCCACTACCAGGTACTTATCCAAAGAACTTGAAATCGATGATCCAAAGAGATTTATGTACCATGTTCATTGCCCCATTATCCACAATAGCCAAGATGTGGAAGCAACCCAAGTACCCTTCTACAGACGAACGGATGAAGAAGATGTGGTATATTTATACAGTGGAATATACTCAGCCATAAAAACGACAAAACTGTCCCATTTGCAGCAAAATGGATGGACCCTTAGGGTATGATGTTAAGGGAAATAAGCCAGACAGAGAAAGACAAATACTGCATGATTTCACTCATATGTGGAAGATACATGGATAAAGAGAACTGATTAGTGGTTACCTGGGGGGAAGCAGCTTGGGGGAGTGGGCAAAAGGGATAAAGGGCCACATATGTATGGTGATGGATAAAAATTATACTACTGGGGGCGAGCATGATGAAGAGTATTCAGAAATTGATAAACAACAATATACACCTGAAATTACACAATGTTATAAACCATTATGATTCCAATAAAATTACTTAAAAAAATGAAATATGCATTTGGCTATTCAGCCTTCAGAAGGTGAGGGCCAAGGCCAAGAAGCTGACTGGCAATTTTGGGGAGGTCTGTGGCTGAAGTTGTAGAAGTTCATATCTCCAAATTTGTGGGAAATAAGGGCTGCCTCAAATGCTGCCGTGTCCCCAGAATTAATAACAGCAGGTCATATGGTGAGTATGGGTGCCTGCCATTCAGAGAGACCTTTAACAATTCTGAAGACAGGGAACCATCAGTGGATGTTTTAGCCAGCTTAAGTATGTTAGTTAAGGTCACTTATGGGAGAAAGCATAACCAGGCCCAGGCACACAGAGGCAAAGACTCACACACTTTGGAGCAGGTGGTCTTGGCTTACACTGTTGTCAGAAAGCAATCACCCAGGAAAAAATTGGGATCTTAACTTCCACAAGATGATTTACCATATTCCTAACATAAACAAATATTTTCTCCCTTTCCCATTTCCAATGGCCAGAGTCAGGTCTTCAAAATCTATCCAACCAATATGTTGGAGAAACTTGCTTCCATGATCTCATTGAATCACTTGTGTAAGCTGTCCAAGTAAATTCTAAAGTTTGAGATTCCCTGCTATTATGGAATGCTCTAATTCCAGGCAGTTTGACAAATGAAATAGGAAAAGAGATCTGGGTGGTAGTGATTGGGATATCCATAATATTTTCAATACTACTACTGATAAAGGAGACAAATAGGGGCCAGCCCTGTGGCTTAGGGGTTAAGTTTGGTGTGCTCTGCTTTGGAAGCCCAGGTTTGCTTCCTGGGTGCAGACCTACACCACTCATTGGCAGCAATGCTGTGGTGGTGACCCACATACAAAATTGAGGAAGATTCGCATAGAGGTTAGCTCAGGGCAAATCTTCCTCTCAGCAAAAAAAAGAAAAGAAAAGAAATGAATAGATGAGCAAAACTATACGTGAGTCTTTTGGGTCAAGTCTGATGCAATAAGCCTTCTATATGGCTATAGCTTCTATTGTACCATCTTGCGCACATATACATCAGGAGGTTCAGCACCACCTAGTTCCTTATCAAGGAAGGCCAATGGCATTTGTGTAAGCCCCAGCATTCCCTGGGTATAACCAACTCCAGGGTCTTCTTCCATGACTTCTGACAAATCTTGAAGATGTTGGAGACAATGAATTTTCAAATGCACTGTTTCAAAAGCACTATTCTCTTTAAGTGCTTGACAGAACCTGCAGAGGAGCAGTAGCTCTTGTTGCTAGCCTGGCTTGGAGTAGTGGCTGGGAAGTCTAGAAGCACAGGTCTTGTTTTCAGGCCAGTTTCTGGAGCTGAGCCTGAGTCAAAGGCAGCATCCGAGGTGGAAACTGATTGACAGCAAGACAGTCCTGTGGTGTTCTTATCTGAAGAGAATAGTCAGGAGTGGGGGTTGGGGATGGGTTCCAAGTAGGAAGCCATAGGACAAAGATAAGGTAAAAGAAATTAATGAGCTACAGTTTTGTGGGCAATTCATTCAACAATTTATTCATTCAAAAAATATTTATTGGATCCTTATGTGCGATAGGATATACTAGGCACAGGTTTAGATATACTAAACACGTCTACCTAGCACATAGACTTATGTGGTATATGAGGGTAGAGTGAAGGGTAGAGTAGAGCCTGAAGGACACTGTGCCAGAAAGCTTAGCTCCAGCTGCTTTTCATAGGACATCTGAAGCCACGGGCAGAGATGGGATTAAAAGGTCTGATTGATGTGATACATCCAATCTCCTCAACATGACTTACAATACCTTTCTTCGTCTAGCTCTCATTTAACAATTTAGCCTCAACTATTGCCATGGCTATTTTCAAAAACGTATGGCTCTTCCTAGCCATGAAGAATTCTTTTATGACTGTGCCGTACGCTGTCTTGCCTCTGGAACTGTAAACCTACTCTTCCCTCTGTTTTAAGTAATTCTGTCCTCTCTTTTTCCTCCATCTTGTATACTTATTTCCTGGCTAACTCCTACTTATTCATCCTTTCTAGGTCAGACATCACTTCCTTTGGGAAGTCGTTCCCAATTGCCAGGCCTGGGTGATGTGACTACCCCATGTACTTCCGTAGAACCTTTTACTTACCATTGTTCTCATACAAAACACACTGAATTATAATTTCTGGTTTACTATCTGTATTGCCCACAAAACTGTAGGTAAGGATAAGGATTCTGTAATGTTACCGTTATTTCTCCAGATCCAAGCGCAGTGACGGAGACATGGCAGACACTCTAAAATATTTGTAGTATGCTTGAGTGGTTGACAATATCTGGGAGAAATGAACCAGATGGAGGGAAGAGAAGTTTACTGTTCTGAACCATTCTAAGGTAACCAGGTCAAGTTATTTATTTATATATTTATTTTTATAGCCAAACTTGCAAGTGTGAAGTTTCATTTAGAGGAAACTTGAAGGACTGTTTCAGATGCATCTGGCACTCTAATGAATTGTATTTTCCAAATGTGGCTGCACCAATATATATCCCATCCCATATGCTCTTCAGAGAATGTGACATTGACTACATTCTTTCTCAATTAAAACTAGACGTGTGTTTGCAACTGCCTTGACCAACAGAATGTGGCAGAAGTGATGCTGTGTGACTTTCAAGTCTGGGTTATAATTAGGGAGTGTGATTTTACCTCACTCTCTTTTTTTCTCTCTCTCAGCTTGCTCACTTTTAGAACACAGTCACCATGTTGTGCGGAAGCCCAGGCCACATGGTGAGGCCATGTGTGCGTGTCCTGGACAACAGCCCTGGCTCAGGCCTCAGCTGACAGTCGGAATCAAATGCCAGACTTGTGAGTAAACAAGCCTTCAGATGATTCCAGGTGCCAGCCTTTAAATCTTCCAGCTGAGGCCTCAGACATAATGAGGTAGAGACAAGCTGCCTTGTGGTCCCTGTACGAATTCCTGACCCACAGAAACCATGAGAGCTAACGAATAACCATTGCTGTTTTAAGTCGCTACATTTGGGATGATGATGATTATGCAGCAGATAATACAGGCCGGAGAGCCATTTTCCCACCTCTCCTGTTCTCTGCCTTTCCACTGCAGTCAGAACCTGCTTCTTCATAAACAAAGTCAGTATGTTAAGTTTGTACAGAAGATGAGGAAATGGAAATGGAGTTCCAAGGGGAGGATAAAAGGTTAATAAGGGCAATTTAAAAAATGAAGTGATTGAAAATTAACAATTAAGATGCTAATGTAAATTAAAACTATAAAGATTAAGAATAAAAGAAAATGGAATTTTTTTTTTTTTTTTTTTTAAAGATTTTATTTTTTCCTTTTTCTCCCCAAAGCCCCCCGGTACATAGTTGTGTATTCTTCGTTGTGGGTTCCTCTAGTTGTGGCATGTGGGACGCTGTCTCAGCGTGGTCTGACAAGCAGTGCCATGTCCGCGCCCAGGATTCGAACCGACGAAACACTGGGCCGCCTGCAGCGGAGCGCGCGAACTTAACCACTCGGCCACGGGGCCAGCCCAAGAAAATGGAATTTTTAAAAACTAGACTAAAATAAAACTTCTATCAAAGTTAAGGATAATACAATGAATTAAAAATGTTAAAACAACAAATCCACTCTGTTTCAGCATTCCTTATCCCTGTCTTGTCTTCTCTCTCCTGCCTGCCTTCCTCCCTTCCTTGCTTCTTTCCACAAAGAACCAATTTTCAAAGAAACCCTATCCTTATAAAAAAGAATTAAACATATGAAAAGATTAATTTCACTCACATTACTTTCCAGTTAAAGTTCTGATTACATGTATGTTAGTACATGTATATACGCAAATGTAATGTATATTTTATACTAAAAATCAATCCTTTGCTCAGATTTCTTTGGTTTTTACCTAATGTTCTTTTTGTGTTCCAGGATCTCATCCAAGATACCATATTACATTTAGTTACAGTGTCTCTTTACTTTCCTCTTGGAAATGACAGTTTCTTACTTTTCATGTTTTTGATGACCTTGAAAGTTTTGGGGAGCACTGCTCAGGTATTTTGCAGAATGTCTTTCAGTTGGGAAACATCTGATCTTTTTCTTGTGATTAGACTGAGAGTTTCTCCAGTTTTTGGAGAAAGACCGCAGAGGTAAAATACCATTCGCATCATATCATATCAAAGGTATATACTATCAGCATGATTTATCCCTGTTGATATTAGTCTTGAGCACCTGGTTGACATAATGTGTGTTAGGTTTCTCCACTGTAAAGTGACACCTTCCCCACCTTTCTTCCTTGTGCTCTTTGGATGGAAGTCTCTATGCGTAGCTCTCATTTAAGGCAAGTGACACTCTGCCTCCTCGAGCACAGTATGTTTACATAAACTCGGAATTCTTCTGCATAGGAGATTTGTATTTTCTCCCTCGTTTATTTGTTTACCGAATCATTTATTTATACCAGTACGAATTCATAGATATTTATTTTATACTCTGTGTTATAATACAATTCTACTTTGTTTATTTGGTTGCTCGTATTTTTCCAGCCTTGGGTATTCTGAGCTCCGTTGGTTGGCTCCAGTGTCCTCTTGACATATACCTGTCATGGTGATTTTACATTTTTTTTTTAACACTTCTTTACTTTCTGGAACTACAAGATGCTCCAGGCACATTTTGCATATTTCATGCTGCCTGGCCCTTCCTCCGAGAGTCCTAGTTTCTCTTATTGAAAAATGGTATTAGAAACAAAGACCTGAGTGTTAGGTGTGCTTGTCACTACTGGGTGGTTGTTGATTCTTGGCCCTCTCAGCTGACAGAGCAAGGAAATGTATGTGTGTACTCTAATCTGTGCATATACACATATCTGTAAATATTTCCACAGTATATCCATCTATATCTATATTAAGCTAAACATGACTTTATACTGATGTCTCCAACTCTAATCCATTACCACATGGACCGTTCTAGCCTCCTTGCCTTGCTTGTCTGTAAGCTCTCACTCCAAAGTAAGTGGGTGGTTCCAACCATCCACCACCCATTTATTTAACTGCTAACTTCCAGCATACATGTGCAGTGGTTTCTGAATGGTGAGCAAGTACTCCTATAGGAAATAATTTTGTCAACTAGAGTATAGATAGCACTTATCTACAATTTCTTTTGCCTTTAGTCTTACAGTCTCCACTCATTTCCAGTGTTACTTAGATCAGCACTTTGTCCCCCATTCTCTTCAGTGAGGTTGTTTCCCATATTTGTACTACACTTAGATTCTTTTGTCACATACTACGTTGCATCCTGGGATCTTCTGACCTCCTAAATGTTTAAAAATTTTTTTTTCATACAGTAATGTTTACTCCTTGTTCTGTAAAGCTCTGTGGGTTTTACAAATGTGTAGTGTCATGTATCCACCATTATAGGATTATAAAGAACAGATTCACCACCCTAAAACTCGCCCGTGCTTTATCTATAACACACCTTCCGATATAACTGGACTAACATCTACAGTATTTATAACTGTTCCCTATTCTCTGCATTTGTTCTTTGTTTCATTTCTCCCTCTTTAATTGAGCATTTTACATGATTCCATTTTATCTTCTCTCTTAGTATATCAATTATATTTCCTTTAAAAATTTTTTTAGTGGTTGTCCTAGAGTTAAAAAATCATATTTTTAACTAATCTAAGTCTACTTTTGAATAACTCTCTATCATGTTACATGGAGCACAGGTAACTTAGAGCATTCCCAATTCCTCCCTCCCACCTCTTTTGACATTGCTGTCACTCACTTCACTTATTTATATGCTATAATTACCCAATGTATTGTTACTGTGTTGTTTAACAAATCATTATTTTTTAGATTAGTTAAGAATAAGAAAAATAAAAAACAGTATTTTTAGCTCTTTTGCTGTCAGGATTCAATCAGAGAAATAGAACCAAGAGGAGATTTATATTGAGATTTATTACAAGGAATTGGCTTATGCAATTTTGAGGGCTGGCTAGGCAAGGCCAAAATCCACAGGGCAGGCTGTCTGGAAGGGCAGGACAAGGTAGAACTCTTGGCCTGCTGACGCTGAAGCTACTGTCCACGTATGAAATTTCTTCTTTAGGAAAACTTAAGTTCTGCTCTTATAAACTTTGAACTGATCGAAACCAGCCCATTCAGGTTATCTAGGATAGTCTCCTTTACTTTATCTCAACTGATTATAGACTTTAAGCATATCTACAAGATACTATCACAGCAACACCTAGATTAGTGTTTGAACAACTGAAGACTGCAGCTCAACCAAGTTGACGCATAAAACTGACCATGCCTTCATTTATTCTTTCCCCGACACCCTTCCTCTCTTAATGTAGACTGAAGCTTCTGATCAATATTCTTTTGCTTCTGCTTGCAGTTCTGCTGGTGATAAGTTCCATGTTTTCATTTGTCTGAGAAAGTTTTTATTTCTCTTTTACTTCTTAAAGATAATTTTGCTGTATGTAGAATTCTAGATTGGTGGAGGTTTTTTTTTCAATACTTTATGTATTTTACACCATTCTCTTGTTGCTGGCACGGTTTTTAGCAAGAAGTGCACTATAAGTCTTCTGCTTATTCCTTTAGAGTTAAGGTATTTTTTCCCCCTCTATCTCCTTTCAAGATGTTTTCTTTGTCTTTGCTTTTCTGCAGTTTGAATATGATATGCCTAGGTTTAAGGTGATTTTTGAAAAAATTTTGCTTGGTGTTCTCTGAGCTTCCTGGACCTGTGATTTGGTGTCTGTCATTAATTTTGGTAAGTTCTTGGATTACTTACAATATTTCTTCTGCTTTGTTCGTTCGCTCTTTTTGGTCTGGTATTCCAATTACATGTGCTTATATATTTTCACATTGTCTCACAGTCTTGGATGTTTTACTCTATTTTTTTAAATTCTTGCTTTTTCTTTGATTTCACTTTTGGAAGTTTCTATTAACCTATGTTCAAATTCACTGATTCTTTCCTTTGCTGTGTCCAGTCTGGTAATGAGCTCATCAAATGCATTCTTCATTTATGCTAGTGCCTTTGATTTGTAATATTTCCTTTTGATTCTTTCTTATAGTTTCCATCTCTCTGATTACCTTATTCATCTACTCTTACATGTTGTCTACTTTTTCTATTAGAGCTCTTCATGTTTTAGTCATAGTTGTCTTAAATTTCCTTTCTAATCACTTCAACATCTGTGTTCTATCTGAGTCTGCTCTGATTATTGCTTTGTCTGGCACAAAGTAAGTGTTCAACTCTATGTGGAAAGAATGAGTGAATAAAAAACAGGATAAATAAGAATAACAGAAAGCTGTGTTATCAAGGTGCAAATGTTTAAAAACTCATACAAATACATGTTTAGTAAAACAAGTTAAAAATGGAAAGAAATGAATTTTTAAAAAATTCTGCTTGTTGTTCTCTGAACTTCCTGAATCTGTGGTTTGGTGTCTTTCACTAATTTTGGAAAGAAAACACAGTGATAGATTGGATAATGGCTTTTAAGGATATCCAGATTCTAATCCCTGGAACCCATGAATATTACTTTATATGAGAAAAGAGATTTTTCAAATGTGACTAAATTAAGGATCTTGAGAGGGAGAGTTATCCTGGGTTACCCGGGTGGCCCTTAAATGTCATTACAAGTGTCCTAACAGGAAGGAGGCAAAGGGAGTCTTAATACAGACAAAGAAGGCAACATGACTGATACCAGCTCAACAAAAGGTTGATATAAGAGAAGCCATGTCGTAGAAAGGAAACCATATTGTAACTTTAAATGACTTCTGACTAACTAGCCCAGACATGCTCTGTAGATTTTGTGGCCCCTCCTAGCTTCTTTAAGTTGATATCTTTGTTCTTTAGAGTTCCTTAGGAATGTGATGGTCCCCTGGCAGAGACCCTATGCCGATAGCCATCATCAATAACAACTGAAAGATAAGAGTATAGGCCATTGCTCCATTCTCTGATTTATATCCAGTGAAACAAAGGACTACCAGGAACTGGGACCAGATGTTTGCCCCCATGCAGAGACCAGCTGCCTCCCCCACCTGGATAATAGCCCCGTATATAACTGGCCCGTAGTCTTTGTTTGGTGAGATGTTTCTTTCGGACATGAGTTGGCCATCTTCCCTCTTGCTAGCAAGCTGTAATAAAGTCCTTTCTCTCCTATCACCTTGCCTCCTGACTATTGGCGTGTCTTGCAGTGAGCAGACGCCCCGCAGTGGGTGGTAACAATGGCCAATGAAGCAAGATTCTATGCTGCTGGTTTTGAAGATGGAGGACAGGGCCAGAGCCACAATGCAAGGAATGCAGCTGTAGAAGCTGGGATAAGCAAAGGAATGGATTTTTCTCTAGAGCATGGTCTTGCTGACACCTTGGTTTCAGACTAGGGAAACTATTTTGGACTTCTGGCCTCCAGAATTTGAGAATAAGTAAGTATTGCTGTAGGCCACCAAATTTGTGATACTTTGTGATGTAGTGATAAGAAACTAATATAAATGCTGAAGTCCTTAAAAGAACTTCGAGTTGCCTCTGGCTTCCTATAGAATTGAAGACTCCACACGAATGGAAACTCTTCATGGGGTGGAACCCTGGATGAATGGAGAGCCTAGGGCAGAATACCCTAGAGAGCTCTTCTTCTCTGTCTTTGTCTCACTGTCTAACAGCTTGAGCTCCTTGCCAAATCATCTATTTCAAGTGGAGTTCACCTGCCAACTAATTAGAGATTATTAAGTAAAAAGGAGTGATTCATGCCTCTTTGGCTGTGTAGCTTCAAAGTCGTCAAGGCTGAGCCTCTTGGCACAGCCACAGAACTTAATACTCAGCAAAAATTTAAATAAAATGAAAGTTGTCTTAGATAAATCAGACAAAAAAAAATCCTGAACATGAGCAAACTAGAAAGCGATACCTTTGAAAGGATGACAAAAATATCAAAGAGGCTGAGAACATGCTAGCATATATGAAATGCTGTTAATTTGTTGAACTCTTTTTAGAAATAAGAAATTAAAACATAAGTGTCTCCGTGTTGGCTAAAGACATTTTTGGAGTACTTAGATTGTCAAAATAGAAAACTAAAGGGGTAGAAAAAAATCTCAGGAAGAGTTGCAGTGATCTAGCATAGAAAAAATAATAAATGTTAACAATAATGGATTTTAGGTAAATATACCGTTAGAGAGATTAATAAGGAAATGAGTCCATATGTTCCCATGTGTGGCAGGAAGTAATTCTAATATTTAAAAGACTGTAAATGTCTGTAGTACATATCATTTTAGTAAGTTTGTCCTTCCAATGATTCCTATTTTACTCCAGCAAGTGACTAAAAAGCCTTCATCAAGAATGCATCCTGGTGGATCACCCAAATTCCTTCTGAAACGTCTACACTCCCAATCCCAGATCTGCCGCAGTGATATGCAACAAAGAGACCCTTGTACATCATCCTTTCAATTCAATAAACATTCACTGAATACCTAGCACGTGTTAGGCATTACTGGAGTTTCTGTCCCCAAGGGACTCCATGAATTTGAGGTTTTGTGGACAGCAACTTTATTTGATCTATCGTCATCACTTTTAAGCAAATGGCTCAGATCGAAAGGTGATACTGTTTTCAAAGAATGTGAATTAGGCTGCTGAAAACGTTTTGCCGATACAACAGGTTTCTTGTCTATCCATGTATTTCTTTTTTTCCCCAAATTTTATTGAGAAATAATTGACATATATCACTATGTAAGTTTAAGGCATACAGCATGATATCCACATATTTCTTACTGGTCAGCATTAGGAGTCATTTTTCATTCTCAAAGGTTTCCTCTCATGTCGATTGAAAAATTTAAAGATAACTTAATCATTATATGAACATAATGAGGCCGTGTCTTCCGATCTATAATCTGGCTTTTATGAGAATCTGCTCTTGGCTGTTCACAGCATTGAGTCTTCGCTGTTCTTGACTTTTCCTTATAGGCAGTGGCAAGAACATTTCCTCATTACCTGCTATATCCATTCCATTGCCATGCCTAAAGCATGACATCTGTAGCCGTCCCTGACACAGGAAGGGTTAATAATCACTGGAAAAAGCTTGCCAACAAACTGTGACCCGCAGGTGAGAAGGCCGGTTAGCCAATGACGGGTAAGACCTCCAGGGGGAGGCAAACTAAGACAGGCAGCGTCACCCTGGGGCACAGATGGAGACACGATATCGGGAGCAGGAGGAGCCGTTGCCTAGGAGGCCTTGCACGCTCCGAGATAAAATATACGAGCACAGCAGTAACATGATAATATCAAAACAGAGGCCAAGGGAGGGCTCCTTGAGAAATCACTAAGAATTCTTGGCATTCTCTAATTACTTCATCCAGAACACCTGTGTATGTTTAACAGATGTAAGCTATGTATATATTGAAACACTGGTTATAATAAACTCAGAGCGGCCATCAGCCCTCTCTGTATCTATTCTGATGTGTACATTGGATTGCGACACCAACAACATCAACTACTATTTCTATCTCTATGAGCAAAAGACAGAGGCAACCTTGAAAAAGATATTTCTTTATTGGTTTCTTTAAATTTGGCATATTATTTTACGAATTGCGTGCTTGTATCAAATACACTGCATAGTAAAAAGTGAACAGCTCACCTTCTTTCTCCTCTGATCTCACTCTTTGAAGAAATTAAGAGTTAACAATCTAGCAGAAGTAGTTTCCAACCCTACCTGCATGTTAGAATTATCAAGAGTTTAAAAAATTACAGATACCTGGTCTCTACCCAGTGGTGTGCTGCTATGTAGGGTGGGCGTAGTGCGTGGTGGCTGGTTCCTGAGCCACCATGAGCTGGCTCCAGCATCCACTGCTTCCTCCTTTATCCCTCTCCACCATAGATGAATCAGGCACTCTAGGGATCCGTCCAAGGATATCTGTCTGACACAGAGCCCTTGTAAGGCAGTGCCTGGCCCCCAGATTTGTAACCTGTTTCTATCACTTAACATCTATATAACTTTGGGAAATTTATCATGCCTCAATTTTCTCCAGTTATAATATGGTGATATTAATTGTCCCTACCTCATAGGGTAATTACAAAGATTAAATGAATTTATGTAAGGCCCGTAGATGAATGCCAGGTCTGTTAGCTCTTATTAGTTTCTCTTAGCTCAGTTTCTTTCTCTTCACTTGGCCTCTTGGAGAAGACTGCCCAGAATTGAATGGTAGCTTTTGTGTGTATTGGGTTATCCTAAACAGCTCAGACATCTGTGTTGGAAAGAATTTAAGATGAGCCTAGATAAAGAGTTAGAGTGAGGACACATAAGAGTTTTAATTAAAATGATAACTAAAATTCATAGAACAGTGTGTTTCATTCCTTGCCCCAGGCTGGGGTGATGAAGTTAGAGAATGTTCTGATCAGCTGGAAACATTTCCTGTCGACACCTCAACACTGTGGGCCTGGGTTAGAAATGCATGCTGCTTTGGCAGTGCACATCGCACAGAGGCATGCTCCTCTGCAGAAGCTCGCCTCCACGGAGAAAGTACAGGCTTGGGCTTTGATGAATACTGAAAGCAGAATTCAGTCCCTTGAAATGAATTTCTGAAGAAGAGCTTTAGGGTTCAGATCCACTGCTCATATCATTAAAACGCTTGCTCTTTTAAGGAAACCCTGCTCATTTTAAATCATAGAAATTTACAGCCAGAAGGCACCTTAGAGATCATTCCTTATTCGCCTAAAAGAGAAGACCTTGTTGCTAACTGGGCCTGAGGTTTAATAAGGAAGTTCTGAACAAGCCTCTGGCATTTTCTCAAATGTTCCTAGGCTCTCAGTTCTTCCCTCCCTCACTGAGCCTTCTGAATGGATTTTTAAAAATTCACTGCAAGTTCCTGTTAGTCTTACTTTGCCAGGTCATTCTGAACAAAGGGACAGTTACTAAACAAGAAAATAAAGGAAAATAATAGAAGGTGACTTGTAAATAATGATATGGGATCAGCTTTGAAATGTGTCCTTTTGCAACAATTCATCCTTTGCAATTGTGTGTTGATTCCACTCCAAGGCCAGTTGTGGTCAATGTTAAGTGATAATGAAAGATCCATTCTGTATAGATGACCCACTTTCCCACAGTTCTTTGGTTAGGGGAAACTGTTTACAGTGGAAGAAGTAAGATACCAGTAAGATACAATTATGTGTAGGCTGCCCAACGGAGTGGCAATTATACTCCTAGCTTTGGACATTTTCTTCTCTGGTTCAGAAATCTGGAATTTCATCTTTTTAAAAAATGTTTTAAAATTCCACATATGACATTAGATAGCGGGCAGGGAAGGAATGAGAGCCAGCATTTTTTAAAGTTCTTACTTCACACAGGACACTGCAAGTCATAGTTTCCTTATGTTCTCTCACAAAACCTCACGACAATGGTGAAAGTTAGGTTACATAATGTGTTAAAATCCTAGGGTTAACACTTACCAAAATTGTTTTGCACAGCTGGCTCTGCCTCCAAGCCTCTGGGTCAATATTATCAGACCCCTACTGTTTATGAAAATGCAGTATTGCTGTAAGGCATTGCCTGCCTAAGTGTTTGCCTTGCCCATTCTTCTGTAAGCTCCACCATCTTAGTAGAGTAGAAACACTGTCTTATTTATCTTTACATCTATCACCAAGCTTTGTCCCCTGGTACATAGAGAAATGCTCTCTGTATGCAATAACTCAAAAGACTGCAGCATTAACATATGATTATATAATTACAGGCTGCAGTAGACTTTTAATGACTGGATTTTCAAATGTCTTGTTGGTAGGGAATTAACTATGACTTAACATACTGCCCCATCTCGGCACTTATTTAGTAGTTGATAAATAAATGTTAGTTTTCTTCTCCCTCTTTCTGCAGTCCTAGAGGTGGGACAAGGAAGGATATGTAAGAGTGAGGAGGTTTGGTGAAGTAGACGATGTGTTCTGGCATTCTTGAGAACACATGGAGGTTTACTACAATAAAAATGGTACCATGTGTCAAATGGAATCAAATGTGCTAATGAAGATTAGTTCCATCATCTAAGCATCATTTATATCATTATCTCTGTGAAGAAATTCACTGAATCCTAAATAATTTACAATAAACTTTTGGAGCAACACTAGTCTGTATTTTGTCTGAACTGCATAGGACTAAATTTTTTTGAGTTGAATATGTTGAAATTATTCAAGAAGTTAAGGTTTTCTGAGGAAATACTGAATAATTTTACCTTTTTACATTTATTATTTAATATTTACAAGTTAATATGTTCATGGCATAAGTTTACACAAGAAATATTATCATGATGAATAATTACTAAAGTTTCGGTTGGGAAGCATATTACAAGAGAATAGACCAGATGATGTTTGAAAACACTATATCTTGTGTGAGAAACAGGTCTGGAGAACTTCTCCTTAGATGGTACCTCATCCTAAACCCCTGCTTAGAAAACAAGAAATTCCTTGCCCAGAGATGTTTATAGTTTCAAAGAAGGCATGAGGTAACCCGACAAAGATCCAACAGCTTCTTCCACAGAAAGAACCCAGGTTGTGTGTTCTTGGGTCAAGCTGAAATAGGAAGCCTGTAGATGGCAGATTCTACCTCAGAGCTTCAGCTGGGGAGATTAAGATCACAGAGAGGCTAGAAAATATGCTGAGAGAAGGTTCCCATTGACATTCCTTTGAAGCTGCAGGGATTTCTTCAAAGTATCGTGAGGCTTGAAAGCCTCCTCTTCTCAAATGCCTGCTGGCAAGATTGGGACTGATTGAACCTAGAGGGAACCATAGCTCTTACCTTGTTCTCCCCACTCAGTTCTCCAGACAGAATTCTTGGTGCTCTAACTGTGGGTTGAAGTGGCTAAATGCAGCATCTGGATGATGAGAAAACTACTGTTTTTCTTTTGGGGGATCAAGATGTGGGAAAAAGCTATTGAAGCATAACAAAACAAAACTTTGACAACAACCTCAAATCAGGAGAAAGGAAGCAATCAGCTTGCTGACCTTGGAGAACCCTGTGGAAATCTATCCCGTCAGACTTTGCTATTCTATTTAAAATCTTGTATCTGCTCTGTCTTGATAGGCTTCAGCTCTTTTACTATCTTTTTCATCTCTATTTTTTGTCAGGTTTCATATCCCTGAGTTCGTGATTTCTTGCTGATGTCTTGTTTGTGCTAACGTTAGTTACTGTTTGTGGGCAGTCGGGGGTGAGGTGGGGAGCGGAAGGTGTTTTGGAGCTCCCTCAAAGCAGTGACTGATTCTATTTCCAGACTTTAAAGTGAATTCTAGACACCAGATGGATGTTTAGAGATGACAGTGAGGAATTATAGTCTGTAAGAACTGGAGAAGCCCTGTGGTAGAAACAGCCAGGGAGAAGAGGGTTTGGAACAGGCGAATAAAGTTGGGGATGTAGATTTTGTATATGTGTATATATCTCAAAGAGCCTTCACATAAAGTGGACTGAACCTGACCTATGGAAGGGATAGAAGTAGGTTGGAATTTGAAAGAAGATTTAAACTTCTTGGATGTTCAAGGAGGGAAGACCTAATTCAAGAATAGTCTGTCTTTCAATGGCCAAAGAAAGCCATGGTCAAAGAGTCTTCTAGGTAAGTTTTTCTGTGCAAATTATCTTCCTTCTTGGATTCTAATTTCTCGTCTATACACGATTCATATACTTTATATATTCATTTTAAGAGCAATTTAAAAGTTATCATCCCATGATAATACCTCTATCACACAGCACTAACCCTTCATAATATAGTAACTGGACCATCTCTCTCATAAGGAACTTTGTGCTCCTAGGGGATGGGCCATGTCCCATTTGTCTGTGATGTTCCAGTGCCTGCAAGAGACTCACACTGAAGTATTTGTTGAAATAAAATGTTGCAGTGGTGTGAGGGTGTTGTTGAAGTTGAACTATAACCACTGAAAGGAAAACCAAGACCTTGGACAAAGATAAGGAGGAAGAGAATATGCTACAATATTTCATATCCTTTTCCAAAATATGACATGCTTTCACTTACTTTCCTTTACAAAGTCTTTTCATGCCTTCTCTTAGACCATAACTAAATATTCTTCTTTTATTTAAGGTTAGCTTGGAAATATAATCACTGAAGATTGAAATGTGATTAGAAAAGGTTGACAAGGGCTGTAAAGTCCCAAAGTATTTATATAGCAATTTTTCAGACATAAATGCCAAGTGTTTAGAAACATGTGATGCCCCACAGCTGACAAAAAAGTGTAACAAAAAAATTAAAATCCCAGGAAAAAAAGGGTCTACAGGAGGCAGAGAAGTAAAAGACAAGTTAGAATTAAGAGACCTTCCAGGAGGAGTTGAATTCAGTTAAATATGATGGTCTTATTCTAATTGGACGATCTCAAGATTTCCTTTATTGGTAAAAACACATGGGCACATTATTTAGTGGAATAGAAACATTATACATTTCTCATTAATTATCTAATGATAGAGTTGATAAGACCATGGCAGTGATTTCTCTAGCTATTCTGACAAAAGCATTGATTTTTTCATTGTTACAATTTAAGAATGTAATGTAGATACTTCCTTCTTTCAGAAAAATATAGTAGTATGAAAATCCAAACCTAATATTGATGAAAGGATACTTATTTGCATTAAAAATAATTCATTTCAGAGTTTCTTATAATAGCAAATTTCCTTTGTGTATTTAAAGTAGCATTCCTACTGTACAACTTTTCAGAAAGATCTTAATTCATCCTTGCAGAAATTCAAGAAATATTTGCTTTCTGCTTATTCTAAGGACTTGTCTTAGGGAGGTAGAATAGGGAGAGGAAAGATTACTTAGTAACTGTGAGATCTTGAGCATCTTATTTAACTGCTCTGCTCTGGTCTAATCTATAAAAGGAAAGAGCTGAGATAGGCATTTCTAAGATGGCTTCCAGTTAACCTCTCTATAGGTCTATAATTCTGATACATACAAATTTTCTGAGTAAATTGTGTGAATGTATTTCTGTGTATTAAAGGATGACCTGGCAAAGAGCAGAAGAGGCTTGTTTACCTGATTCTAACCCATTCCCCCCTTTCTTTGGTTCCTGTCCCTGTAGCAGTGGTGCTCTGTGGTGTGAAGGGAAGAGGAGAAATCAGTAGAGTTCTACCCACATTCTTCCCGGGCTTTTGTTTCAATAGTGCAGTTGCAAGTAGCAGTCATCTTTCAATGCCTCTTTTCCCTCCACTCCTTAGTTTAAACATCTTCAATTTCTCCTTAAAGAAAAACAACCAACTAATCTTAAAGAAAAACTACCCCAAACAAATCATGAGAATCATTAATATATAGAAAACACTTTATAATTGGTTAATTAATTTAAAAAAGGATGATGAGTGAGTGCATGACCACAGCACCCTGTGCTCCCTTTGTTTTTACCCTCGTCATACCTACATGACTCTGTGAGGTTAGGGACTGCACTTGTCTTGTAAAAGGGTGAAAATATAAATGCCAGAAACTTAGAGGAGACTAATAGGGGAACATTTATGATCTTGTTTCTCCTCCTGAATTTGAATTCCAAATTAATACTTTTTGTTGATCATTTCTACTAGCTAGGCAACATCTTTACTTCTCTACATTTTTCAGAAAAGGATATTTATTTTTAGCACAATTTTAGTCCAATAGGCAATCTTCTATAATTCATGTGGTTATAATTCATGTGTCATTCATGTGAATGGCAACATACAACCTCTGTTTACAATGTCAGGAATGCCAGCCCTCCTCTTTGTTCATCTGGCAAAGCCACTCATCTTTCTGCAGGATTCTGCTCCAACGGCTCAGCCCCATGCTACTTTTTGGTATTTCAGAATGTGCTTCTGCATGCTTCTATAGGGAAGGAAGACATTTCTTCTATCCACTCTGGGTTCTTCTGGCCGGAGAATGAATTAAATTCACAGAATAACAAGAGACAGAATAACAGGAGAAAATTAAACAAAGCTTTATATCATGTATACATGGGAAGGCTCAGGCAACCTGAGCAACTCGCCAAAATGGCTGAAGCTCCCACCTTAAATATCATCTTCAGCTAAAGACAAAGGAGGGTGTTGGGGGTGGGGGGAGTTAGTTATGGGAGATTACCATACAAGTACAGTAAAACAAGAGTCAGGTTATTATGCAGACTTGAGTCCTTGCCTTCCACATTGATAAGAGTTTCTAGAGATAAGGTCATCCCTCCTTCCTGGTACAGAGAGGGAGACACCTTTACAGATAGAGATTTCCTTTACAAATGTAAATGTCTCTTAACAAAGGGTAAGTAAATTCTACTTTTCAGAGTTTCTTTCCTGTCTGCAGTTTTTAAAAGTAACCAGCCCAAAATATTACTCAGGCCAAAGAGACATATCTTGGGATGGCCAATTCTAGTCCCCCACACTTTCCTCTAGGAAGTCAATGTATGTTACATTAGGAGATTATCTCATCCTATTTTAATTTTTCGATTTCCATATCTGTTGCCTACATTCCTCTGAATTTGTAGGGGAATTTGGTACCATGAAAAGTGTGTAAGTAAATTAGAGACCATAAACACATGGAAAAGGAATGGCTACGAGAAGGAATTAGCAGAAATCATTTTTTCCAAGAATAAGTGAGGAAAAGTGGCTAGCAAGGGAGATAGAGATGGAATAGAAAGAGGGGAAAAGGAAAGAAGAATGCTAGAGAAGTTAAGGGAAAGAGTTTATATTAGAAGGTGTGAGGTCAACACGGTCAAATGTCCATTTTCAATCAGCCAACAAGTATTCTAGAAAAAGTGTTTAGTAATATTTGTAATTACAGAAATTTGTGCTCATTGAAATTGGTGAAACAATGCAAAGATGCATTAAAAAGATCATTTTTCCTCATTCCCTCTATTCCTAGGTGTTCCAAACTAACATGCATGTGGATGTTAAAATTCCATGACTCTCTCAGTGCTCATACAAATGTATATACATATATAGGATCTCATTTGCTCTTTTACAAAAAAATTATCATAGTATACTAACTCACATGCAAATTAACAAGACATCTTGGATATCCCTGTAAGTGAACAGATACTGAGTCTTTTCCTTTCCTTTCCTTTCTTTTCTTTTCTTAATTCAAAATTTTATTTAATTGTGGTAAGAACACAATATGAGATCTACCCTTTTAACAGTATTGTACAATGCAGCATTGTTAACTACAGGCACAATGTTGGATAGCAGAACTCCAGAACTTACTCTTCTTGCGTTACTGCAACTTAATACCCATTGATTAGCAATTCCCCATTTCCTCTTTCCTTTGTTTTCTTTTTCAAGAGCCGCTCTAGAGAATGGATATTCCAAATCTATTTCACTATTTCTGTATTGACGACATTCATTTCCAGGAATTTTTCTTTTTCTTTTTTTTATCTTGACAAAAATTGTTGCAACGACCATCCTTGTATTCCTCATCGTGCATTGGTGCTTTTGTTTCTGTAGGATCGATTTTCTCTTGGTCAAAAGATATGTATATTTTGAATGTTTACAGCACTTGCTGGACCACTTGACTTTAGCTTACTATGAAGAGCTTGAGCAACTCGTGGTTCCAGCAATAAAATACGGTAGTGCCATTTCCCCATATCTTCATCAGCACCAAATGCTGTAAATCTTATTTTTGCTGATATGGGTGAAAAATGCCACTTTAATTGTGCTTTAGTTTCTACTTCTCCAGATACTAGGGAAACTAAGCATCTTTTCACGTTTATTGTCTAATTGAGTTTCATTTTCTATGAATTGTCTGTTTATAGCTTTTGTCCATTTTTCTTTCATTTTTTTCCCAAATTATAGACATTCTTTATTCTTGTTAGATGTAGTTGCCCTTTGTCACATGAACTGCAAACGTTTTCCTAATCATTTTTATTTTGACTTTATTTATAGTGGATTTGCCATGTATTTTAATTTTATGAAGTCAAAATATGTCTATTTTCTTTTATTTATGACTTCAGACAATTATGTTTTGCACAGGAAGATTTGTCTATCTCAAGTTTGTGAAAATATCTTAATTTCCTAATTATTAAAAACTTCAAAAATATTTTTCCATTTAAATTTTATCCATCTGGAATTCATTTTGACATACGGGCTGCAGTAGATGATGTAGCTTGTTTTCTTCCAGACAGTTAGCCAATTATGCCAGGATCATTTATTAATAAACTAATTCTTTCCCACTGAATGAAATTGTCACTTTTGTGGATTTATTTCTGGACTCTTGATTTTGTTCCCCAAATGTATTTGTCTGTCTCTGTGTCAGTGCCAGAGATTACAATGACTTTATAGTAAATTTAAATATCTCGTAAGGTACATATTCTCCTTACTAATTTTTTTTTGTTCATAATCTTCTTTTCTATCACAGACACTTCTTTTATCTATGAATTAGATATTAAAACAATTTTACCCATCTACCCTCAAAACAACAAAAGAATCATCCAAATTAGGATTCTGATTGAAATTGCATTAAATTAATAAATTAATGTTGGCTTAACTAAATTTTCCTCAAAATTTAAAAATACTTTTTATTAGCATTGTTTGAGAATTTACACATTCATTAGAATATTCTTACTTGCTTTCTTAAGCAACTTTCTAATGTTGATCCCCCCTATTTATTTTTCCATTAGTTGTAGCTTTTGTTGTAAAGGACACTATACATACAAATCATAAACACACAGGTTAGTGAATTATCACAATAGTATCATCAGTCTTTTTAATTTCTGTCATTCTGGTGGGTTTATAGTGATATTGATCTATGATCTTAGCTTGCATTTCCTTGACTATCATTGAAGTTGGACAATTTTTGTAACTTTCTTGGCCATTTGGTCATCTTCTTTTGTGAAATGTCTATTCGAGTCTATAGGGCTATCTCTTCAAGGATGATTTGTGTCAGCTCTTTCGTCAAGAATAAGCCCTTTGTTGGTTGTAAGTGTTGCAAATATCTTCTTCACTCCTGTAACTTGCCTATTTACTTTTTTGCATTGTGATCTTTCAGTGGAGGTTAATAATCTTATTGTAATCTTATCAATCTCTTTCTTTATCATTAGGTCTTTTTATATTGAGTTGAAACTACTTCAAGGTCCTAAGGATATATGCAAACATGTTCATCTAGGAACTTTGTTTGGCATTTTACATTTAGATCTTCAATCAACCCCAAACTGATTTTTCTATATGATATGGGGTAGGAATCTAGTTTCACTATTTTCCAATTGGATATCCAATTGACCTAGAACCATTTATTGAAAGATTCTCTTTTCCCCTAGTGCACTGCAGTGTTATCTTTATCATAAATCAACTCATCAGATATATGTAAGTTTCTTTCTGGACTCTTTAATTAGTTGTACTGGTCTATTTGTCTATCTTTGAGGCAATATCACACTGTTTTAGTTACTACAGCTGTATATTTAGTTGAGTAAACACTCTCACCTTGCTGTTCATCTTGGTTATTCTTGGTCTTTTGCACTTTACTATGGAGTTTAGATTGACAAATTCCACCAAAAACTGTAGAAATTTGAATCCATAGACAAATTTTGGAAGAACTGACACCTTTATAACATTCATGAAATGAATTCGTGGAATTCATTTTGTGAAAATGATTATAGCCCTCCATTTATTTAGGTTTTATTTAATTTCTCTCAATAATGTTTTATAATTTATTGATTCCTAGGTATTTGATATCTTGATGCTATTGTAAATGCTATTTAAAAAATATTTTACAACTATTTATTAGTATATGGAAACAAAATAGATTTTGTATATTGATTTTTATATCTAGAACTCTTGCTACTATCACATTAATTCTAATAATTTACTTGTTTGTTTACAAACTTTTATATGTATTGCAATCATATCTTTGTGTCACATGGTGCTTTAGACAAGAAAACAAGGGAAGACTTCCTCTTTGTAGAAGGAATATATAGAAGAAAGCTTGCTTCTACCTTTTCAGTCTTTTCTCAAAACAGAAGCCAGAAAGATCCTTAAAAATGTGCCAGATCATGTAATATACTCAATTTTATACCTTTTTATTTGATATTTACCATTTTTTTCCTCTATTTCCCTACTTTTGTTGGCTTGCTAAAATTTTCTTTCTTTCTTTTTTATCCGCTTGTCAGTTTGGAAGTTCTATTATACTTTTAAGTTTTGACAAATGTATAAACCAATGTAACCACCAACACAATAAAGATGTATGGCATTTCCTTCACCCCAAAAAGTTTGCTCATGCTCCTTTGCAGACAAGCTCCTAACTTCTCCCCTCAGGCAACCACTAATTTGTTTTCTGTCTCTATGGGTTGGTTTTGAATATTCTAAAATTTTATGTAGATGGACTCCTTCAGTATATACTCCCTGGATTCTGGTTTATTTTGCTTAGCATAATGATGTCAAGATTTAGCTACGTTGTTGCATGTATCGGCAGTCCACTCTTTTTTACTGCTAACTAGTACCCCATTGTATGGATATACCTCAGTTTGTTTATCATTTCATCTTTTGATAGATATTTGAGTTGTTCCATCTTTTGGTTGTTATTAATAAAGCTTCTTTGAATATTTATTTCAAGGCTTTGTTTAAACAGGTTTTTATGTCTCTTTGGTAAATACCTAAGAGTGCAATTGCTGGGTCAAAACATTCTCCAATGTGACTGTACCAGTTCACACTCCACGAGCAATGTATAAGAGTTCCAGTTGCTCTACGTTCATGTCAACAATTAGTACTATCAGTCTTTTTTATTTTTTGATGAGGAAGGTTCACCTTGAGCAAACACCTGTCGCCTATCTTCCTCGTGGTTTTTTGCTTGAGGAAGATTACCCCTGAGCTAATGTCTGTGCCAGTCTTGCTCTATTTTGTATGTAGGTCACCACCAGAGTATGGCTGACAAGTGTTGTCTGTCCGTGCCTGGGATGCAAATCCGTGAACCCAGGCTGCCGAAGTGGAGTGCGCAGAACTTAACCACTACATCCCTGGGCCGGCCCCACTATCAGTCTTTTTAATGTTAGCAATTGTAGCGGGCTTGTAGTAGTATCTCATTGTTATTTTAATTAGCATGTCCTTGAAGACTAAAGATGCTGAGCACACTTCCATGTACTTATTAGCCATACGTATGTCTTCTTTTGTGAAACATCTGTTGAAATCTTTTGATTACGTTGTTTTTAATTCAGTTATCTTCTTTTTTGGGTTGTAAGAGTTCTATATGTATTTTGGGCATAAGTCCTTTATTAGATAAATGCATTGCAAAAAATTTTCCCAGTCTTTGGCCTGGCTTTTCCACTTTCTTAGTGGTGTTTTTGAGGAGCAAAAGTTTTAAAATTTTCTAAAGTCCAGCTAATTACTTCCTTAAAAATGGTTTATTTTTGTGTGTCCTCTTTATGAAATCTTTGTCTCCCTCAAGTTTCCAAAGGATTTCTCTTACGTTTTTTCCTAGAAGTTTTATAGTTTTAAAGTTTACATTTAGGTTGATGATCCATTTGGAGTTGATTTTTGTATGCAATGTGAAGTAAGGGTCAAAGCTCATCTTTTTTTTCCACATTGATATCCAGTTTTTCAGTATCATTTGCTGAAAAAACAAATTTTTTCTCCCTGAATTACTTTGGTGACTTTGTTAAGAAAAATAAACTAAAACCAAACAACAACAGCAACAACAAACTCTGAACCGAGCAGATGTGTGTGGATCTACATTTGGATTTTCTATTTTATTCCACTTTTTTTACATATCTCTTTTTATGCTACTATCACACTGTCTTGACAGCTGTAGCTTAGTATAGCAAATGTTAAAATCATCTTCAAACTTTGTTCTTCATATCAAAAATTGTTTCTTCTATCTTAGGTCCTTTCCATTTCCACATGATCATTAGAATCAATTTGTCAATCCAAAAACACCTTATGGCATTTTGATTGAAATTGCATTGAATCTATAGATCAACTTGGGGGGAGTTCATATCTTAACTTTGAATCAGTCATTCCATGGACGTGGTATATTTCTCCATATACTTAGGTCTTCATTTATTTTCTCAACAATGTTTTGTTTTTTCAGTGTCAAAGTCATATACTTGTGTTTTAAGATTATTCTCAGTATTTCATTTTTTAATACTATTGTAAATGGCATTTAAATTTCTTTATTTTCCAATTGTTTATTGGAACATAAACATTGTTGTTGGAGTTGTTAGAAATATGGTTGATTTTTTACATTTACCTTGTATCTTCTGCCTCTGTTATATCCACTTACTGATTCTGATACCTTATTTTGTAGATTCCTCAGAATTTACTATGTACAAAATTATTTCATCTATGAACAAGGAAAACTTTACTTGTTTCTTTCCAATTGGAATGCTTTTTCTTTTTCTTGACTTCTAGCCAGACTGGCTAGGACCTGAAATATAATACGTAAAGACAGAGACAACAGACATCCTTGACTTGTTCTCACTGCGTATCACTTGCAATTCATTTTTATTCTTTTACTTATGCACATATATTCTAATTTTCTGTAGTGGATACATTATTTCTTATGTAAGAAATCATTAAAATGCTGATCTCAGAATATGGAAACTAATATTCACAGCTAAAAATTTTGTTTTTCCAAATTTAAATAAATCAGATAGAATTTTAGGATTCCTGTCTTGAGATAAAGTATATGTATAGTTTTAAAATTTCAGATAGCAGTATAAGTCTTGGTTTTGTAGATTATAACTATGAGATTAAAATATATGCAGATCACAGCAATGCTGAAATAGTCTTGTTGGCCCTCTCAGGGATATATGTGGTTCACCCCACAATCAATTTTAGCCATGAATATTGTTATTGACCACCAAGAGACTGAAACTTGAGGGTTGGCTTGCTCTGCTGGTAGCACATTTGGTGTCTGAATATAGATAATCATAGGCTCAAATTCTTTTATTGCAACCATTTTCTGATTAGATTTTTAAATTTGGGAACTAAAATTCACATCTAAAAATGTTATTTCTTAACATTTAAATAGGTAGAATTTTTATTGTGGTGAGTGCGTTGACTTTACAGCTCTATCCTTTAACAACTCCATCCTGAAAGATGATACTTGGCATGATTTTACCTATGAACCTGGTCTGAATATAAAAATGTTATCAGCAATGACAGACAACCTTATTACAAACTGCCTTGCACTCAGTTTCCTTTGGTTTGCACAAGATGGATTGCTGAAATTGGATTTTGATGCCTAAATTCTTTCTGTTTGTAGAACACTTGGTTCTGAAAATCACTGTTGATGCATTGGCTCTTGCCCAAATTTTCTCAAATTAATGTGGTTGCCCATTTATATTTACTTTTGTTTCCCCTTTTGCTTCTTGGCATTTGTGGTTCCTTTCCAGATTTTCTAAAACCTAAGATGAAAGATATAAGACACCTGTATATGGCTCTTATACAATGTTAAATTTCCCAGTAAGCCAACACAAAGTAAGCGGGGGAAAAGGATTAACAAATATTAACTATTTGTTTCATAATTTCTGCTTATCTTCATTAGCCTGGCTTTTAAATTTTCATTAATCTCATCCTGATTTCATTAAGATTCACACTATTTGCTTACAGAGCTGCCTTATACTTTATGTGAAGATGTTTTCCAGTGGATCCATTATTCCTTAGCATGGTCTATCTACTTTAAATTGATTGCCAGCCCATTGTTTTCAGTACCATCTGTGGAGTCAGGACGTCTGAGTTTTTGTCCCTGTTCTGCTTCTAACTAGATGTGTGACACTGTATAAAACACTTATCCTTCCTGGGATTCCGTTTCCTCATTTATTAGATGAGGAGATTGGTCTGGACGGTCCCTGAGATCCTTCATAGTTCCAATATCTCCGGATTATAAACTGATTAATGCTCTTCATTAGAAATTTCAGTCTCCAAATGGACTCCTATAATGGAAGATTACATGTAGCTATTTGGTTTCTATGTCAAATTTGTTCTGCATGTGTATATCACACAAATGATGTCAAACGGGTTATTTTAAAGAGCACAAAATGAGGACATTTATAATAGCAGCCAGCATGATAGATGACAAATGATGCATCTGTCATGTCAGTAAAGGAGAAAGAGATTCACGCAGTTACGTTAAATCACTACCATTGTATTTATTGTCTACCTAGAGTAAAACAAAAACTATTTTGCCACATTAATGTTTCTCAGATGGAAATGTTTTGCAATGTACTCTCTGAAAATGCGGCAAAGAAAATCATTTTTCTGGTTTTTGACAAGTCTTCAGTTGGTTCAAGAAAGCATTCCCTTAGAGCCAATAACCCTCACGTCCACTAGAAATTGTAATCTTGTATTTAGAACTCTTTTGGAGCAAGTTTTATTTAGGCTGAGTTACTGAGTTGTCACTGATGCTGCCAGATTAGCAGGCAGAATTGTCTATAATAGAGAAAAAAAAGGTGTTTATAACCTCCTGGCTTCCAACCTTTTATATCAGAAACTTTCAAATTAAATGTTTCCATGGGCTTCCTGGGATTTTGGACTTCTGGGTATAGGATGACACAACCAAGGATAATTGAAACTTTACCTCTTTTGGTAAGGTTGGCACCTATTTTCAACCTGTTCACATCACTCCTTGACTCCCTTTCTATAGTCTATTTTAATAGAATTCGAAGCATTTTAGCAGTCAGGGTTCACTGCATTATTTATTATTGGCTGATAGTAGCTATCACCTATTCAACTCCATTAAATTCCAGGTACTGTACGATGTGCTTGACAACATCCAGCATTGTTGAACTCTTACAATTAGAAGAGTATTGTCCTTTGAGAGACAAGGAGGCTAAAAATCAACAAGGTGAACTAGTTTGCCCAAGGCCACGCTGTAAGAAGAGGATCTGGAGGATTGATCTCAGTTCTGTAACTGCAAAGCTTTTGCTCTTCCACTAGGTCTCAGGTATGGTGTGCAACAGAGCACCACTTAAATATGTTTACTCTGAATATGAAAGATGTTCACTAAGCTTATTGTATCAGGTTGGTAACATATTAAGTAGTGAGACCACTGCTTCTCCCATCAAATTAAAAAAGCTTCTCCTTTCCTAGTCATTTTCATCTTTTTTTCCCATTGATATTATATTCTGTTAGTTAATTGCATTATGGGTTTATTTCCTTCTATTAGGCCCATCTCCTGCAAATAAGACGACAATCACTCGACATTAGCATAGACATGCAAGATATGGCCTTTAAGTGAGCTTACTCTTACTCCTAGCTGTGGATTCTTTTATTAATAATTTAGCCTCTGATCTTTGATCATAGTTACAGAATCATAAAATAGGAAAAAACTTTTGAGGCTATATGAGAATAACACTTCACAGAAGAGGAAAATAAGGTTGAATATTGTCTATATTTATGCATCTTGGCAATGTTTTTCACTTGCTTAAATTACTCAAAGAAAAAAGTGGGCTCCTGTTACTATGGTTAGGTCTACATAATGACATATAACTCAATTAATTTAGTCCTTAAGTCTTTCAACTTCTTGGATATCTTGTATATAGCAGTCTACATAATGGTTTTAAAATGATTTTTCCCAAAAGATTCTTATCCTAACCTGTTTGCTGATTTCTAAAAATGTTTCTGATCTATGGCTACTTCATATTTTGGTGAAAATAAACCAATCTAGACAGTAAGGGCATCTTTGTTTATGACAGACTCTGTTTCACTTGTCCAAGCTTAGTGGAGTTTTCAGAGCTTCATTTAAGAGTCTCAACATCAAAATTAAAAAAAATATGCTGTAAGTAGACAAAAACACTAATAAAAACCTTCCAATTATTCCATATGAAGAAATACTTGAGTGATACAAACATTTATTTTGTAAGGAATTAAGAATGAACTCCTGGAGTAGAAGACACACAGAGCCTTTATTGAAGACTCTTGGCTTCTGTTGGTTTGGTCAGGTTGGTCATTCTTGGCTTTGAGCAGATGTTCTGCCATATACACACATTCTATTGTAAAAGAAAGCTTCATTGCATGCTCTCATGTATATAATTAGCTAGGTATGCTATGCATCCACTCAGGAGAGAGCTAGCCACTCACTTCCCACCCCATCCAACTTTGTTTCCATGGTTCATCATCATAAACGAACACCTTCCCTAAAGTCCTTCATCTGCTTTGGTGTACTTACCTAGTTAAAATCTGTTAGTCATCTACTCCAATGATGCTGTTATATAGGGCAAAATTACCATATATCCCTTGCATATTTATTTTTTATTTTTCAAAGCAATTTCAAACCCTCTCTCTCAAACTCTTACACACCCTTTTCCCTCATTCTTAGCTGATGACTATGTCTCATATTTCACTATTAAAATAGAAGTAATCAAATAGAAACTCTCCAAGATCCCAAACTACCAACTTACCCAGTCGTGTAGCTAACTCTCTGACTTGTCTTCTGTTGTTCAGGATGGAGTGAATGTCTCTGCTCCTATCAAGAGCCAACATTCTCAATTTGCTGTGTTCTGAATCATAAATTTGTTTAACTTTTTAAGGTCTTGGCTCCATTTCTTGCATCTTCTGCATCTCTCTACTGGATAATTTACATCAATATATAAATTTTCCATTTTACCTCCTATCTTAAATATCCTATCTTTAAAAGAAGAAAAACTCATTCCTCTGTGGCTACAGCCCCATTTCTCTGCTCTCTTTTGAAACAAAATTTCTTCAAAATAGTTTTTTTTTTAATATTCTCAACCCACTCTAATTTTGCTTCTTTCCTGTCAACTAAACTGGGGTTGCTACTGTCTAAATCATCAAATGACCTCCAGGCTGCCAATGCAATGGTCACTCTGTTTTTGTCTTTCTTGATCTCTCAGCATTGAAGTACTGAGAGGTCCCTTTCTCCCTTCAGTCTACATGCTCTCCTTTGGTACTTTCTTCCAGCCCCGTTTTTAAAAATACAATATCTATGCCAATGACTCCCAAATCTATATCTTGAGTCCTGATATTTCCTCAGAATTCTAGATTCATATATCCAATGCCCACTGGAAATCTCCACACAGATGTTTGATTTTTTGAACTTAACATAGCCAAAACTGAATTTTAAAATCTAGCACACCTGAACTCCACTGATTTTTCAGTCTTTCTCATCCTGGTAAATGGTATCACTGTCCTTTCAATTGCCCAAGTAAAAAATCCAGGACTTATCCCTAAATTTACACTTCACCTCGCTTGCTACATCCAGTATCTCAATGAATTTGTTGATTATATCTCAAATATACTGACTTCCTTGATTTGCTTTCAAATTTTCATTTGACCTACTGCATTAGCCCCCTTTTAGATTCCCTGTTCATACTTTTGATCCCTGGGCTGGCCAATTATTCTTTTGTTTCTTAACTTCTTGCTCAGAGACATAAATTTGCCAGCCTCTCTTGCTCTCCAGCTTCTGCATAGACTTGGCCAATGGAAGGAACTGGTGAAAGACTGCTTCCTGTGATGTCTTCCACACTGGCTGCGTTTTTTTCTGTGGCTCCAGTTCCAGCCAGATAGATCCTCCTTCTGTAGACCCAACTCTCCCAGGAAGCCCCTCTCATGCTATTGTCAGTTGGATGACTCCAGCTTCTGTGCCCTGATCACACTACCTCTTCCCTTGGCTCCTTCAGTCCTGGAAGTAGGAGTGTGAAATGTGTTGAATTTCAATTTGCTTCATCATACCCCGTTTGAACTCTTAGGTTTGCTATCAGCTGTGTAACTGATTCCTAGTATTAAATATCCCTTGTTTAAAAGACCCTAAGTGATTTCTATTTCTTTGTTTAACACTAATTAATATACCCCTACAAGGTATAATTTCCACACAGCAGCCAGAGAAATTGTTTTAAAAATGTTACCTAAGGGCTGGCCTGGTGGCTCAGCGCTTAGGTTCGCACATTCTGCTTCTGTGGCCCAGGATTCGCTGGTCCCGATCCCGGGTGTGGACATGGCACCGCTTGGCAAGCCATGCTGTGGCAGGAGTCCCACATATAAAGTAGAGGAAGATGGGCATGTATGTTAGCTCAGGGCTAATCTTACTCAAAAATAAATAAATAAAATTTTAAAAAAATGTTTTTTAAATCCTGTTACCTCCACCTCCCCTCTCCCTTTCAAACTCATTTAAATCTTTCCAAAATCTTCTTATCACTTTAGAATAAAACATATACTCCTTATCCCAGCTGACAGAGCCCACCATGATTTGGTGTCAGTTTGTGGCTCTTACCTCATTTATACCACTTTCCCGTTCACTCATTCTTCAGCCACACTGCCTTTTGTTTTGTCTTTTGAATAAAGAAAGCTTGTCCTGGCTTCAGGGACTTGCACAAACACTTCCCTTTACCTGAAGTGCTCTTCTCTCTGATCCTTATGCTGTGGCTCCTTCTTACTGTTCAGATCGCGCTTCGACGTCGACTCTTCACTGAATCCTTTTAGGATTCCCATTCGAAAGTGATTACTCTTCACTCTCTCACGTTAATCTATATTCATTCTTTGAATATCATTTGTTAATACATAATCATTTTTTCCTTTTCTGTCAATTTTCTGATTTATTCAAGTATTTATTTGGTTTCTGTCTTTTAGGCAGAGATCTTGCCTGTCTTGTTCTGGTTCCTAGAACAATGTTTGGTACATAGAAACCATCAATAAATATTCGATGTCTGTATGAATGAATGCAAACCAGAATTCTGGTTAGGCAAGGGTTGAATGGATAAGCACAAGAATCCCCAAATTGAATAGTTAAATAATCGCTTAGTGTGTAGAAGTTAAATTGAAAGTTAAAATGTTGTCAGAGTGCTCAATACTACGTTTAACAGAAGATTGTAGCCTAATATAAAAGAAGATAAAATACTGGGGTCAAGTTCACTACTCTATGTCTGCATGCTGAGCCATAAATATACTCTCATGTTCTTTGTAGCTGAGTGGAAAGAGGTTAAAAAGAATGACTGCAGGTTTCATCTGTGTGGGACTTCCCCTTCTGCTAATGGCTGATTAGGTAATTCAGTCCAACTCTAACATTGAGAATACCTATAAAAGATGGGGGGGGGGAACCCTAAAAATATCTACTTGAAAGCATTGGTGAGCTAACAAGGCAGTAAAGAATTACATTCAAGATCTGGATGGAAAAAGAAGTTCATAGGAGTAGGCCCTGCATTTGGGTCAGTTTTTCCCTACAGATATCTACTGATTCTGAAAGAGGTAGCACAGAGGCTGAGAAACACAGCAGTGCTTTTGATAGCTTCATGGGACCAAGGGGACAAAACTGGAATCAAAGGTAAGGGTGAACCAGAAGTAGACTGAAAATGTATTTATATCTAGAATATATAAAGAACTGCTACAAATCAATAAACTAAAGACAGACAATGAAATATAAAGAAAAAGACTTGAACAGGCACTTCACTAAGAGGATGTCAAATGGCCCATAACGTGAAGGTGTTCAACCTCATTGACAATAAGATAAATGTAAAGTAAAACCACGATGAATATATTATACTACTGGTGAGGATATGGAACAACTGGAACTTGCATATGGCTAGTGAGACTGTGAATTGATACAACAAACTTGGCGGCACAGTTCTGCATATCTTTCAAAGTTGAAGTTACGCAACTTCAACAGAAATGCATGTGTTTGTGTACCAAGAGACATGCATGAGAATATTTATACCATTATTATGTATTACTTCAAATATTTCTTCTGCTCCTCTCTCTCTTTCTTCTCCTTCTAGTATTTCAATTACGTGTATGCTATACTTTTTTAGATTGTCCCACATTTCCTGTATGCTCTGTCCTGTTCTTGTTTTTTTATTCTTTTTTTCTCTTTGAATTTCAGTTTGGGGAGTTTTTATTGACGCCTACTGAAGCTCAGGATTTTTTCACTGGCTATGTTTACCATGCGGCCCCATTACTCATCATTCTTGCTACAACGACAACTCTGGAGGCTAAAGAGCTCTCTACTTGTACCTTAGAGGTGCAATCCATCACTCGTTCTTCTGGTTACTTTACCACTCTGGTGTTTCAGCTTCTCTTTGTCTCCACTTTTCCATCTCCTACTCTCACATCACCTTTATTTATTTGTTTTTCTTTACCTGTGGCTTGTACCCACTCATGACACCTTCTATGTCATAACTGTTGCTTATTCCCTCTTCCACGGGTGACTCCTTCAGTTTTTGCTCCTACCTGCAGTATTTTTTGCATTCAGAGTCCCTGGAAAGACCTGCTCAGATTCCATGTTCACACACCAGTACTGAGTAGCAGTGTTGTGCAGGCTTCTCCTGCCTGATGCCCTACAGAGTTTGCTGGCTCTCCTCCCATCTAACCTATTAAGGAAGGCTTTTGGGTCAGAGGCTGATCCCTGGGCCCTGAGCCCACAGTAATTTATGATCATGAATGGATATTATGGCTCTCAGAGAGTATGATGCATTGTCCAATATTGGGAAAATGTTTGGCAGAAACTCTCAAGTAGAAGGAAGAGAGGGCAGTGGTGTTAAGAGCTAGGAAAGCTGTGGAAAGAAGCACAACCTGTATTTAGACAGGAAACAACAAGTCAGAGTATCTGGAGATCAAGAGGGACCTCAGAAGTCCTAGTTTTCTCAGAACAAGTCTGTGCTATTTGCTCTAGGGACTTAAGTGGCTGCAGGGAAACTCTACATCTTTCTTTGAGAGGTAGGGCAGAGGTCCAGAGGGGCTGGAAATTTGAGAGACAATGCTCAGACCTCAGCATTTTTGTTCAAATGGGTAAGGTCAATAAGAACAAATTGCTTCGATGGATACATTGTACTCAGCAAATGCAGCAGCTATGCATCTGGTTGACCATTTAAGGAGAACTAGTCCTCTCATGCACTAGCTCTAGACAAGGTACTCTTGTATAATCCAGATTCATCAATAGGGTTTCATTCACAAAGCTACTTTGGGCACCTGGGAGCTATCTAAACTCTTCCCGGTACTTGAATTACGTACGTGTCTTTCCAGCTTGTGGTGATGGAACCGCTGAAGAAGAGTTTGGGGGCCTTTTCTGTGTCTATAGTTGGACTTTACTAGGAGGGAATAATAGCCACAGTTCAGTTCACCAAAAGGCAGTCCCTTTAAGGAAGTTAAGAATATACCCTGAAGTTAGGAAGAATTTACTGGATATAAATTTTAGTTATGCAACATGAGTAAGTTCTAGAAATTTGCTGTGTAACCTAGTGACTATACTTAACAATACTGCACTGCGCTCTTCCAAATTTGGTAAGTGGGTAGATCTCATGTTAAATGTTCTTACCACAAGAAAAAAAGAAAAGAAGGGGGCTGGCCTCCCGGCCGAGGGGTTAAGTTTGTGCACTCTGCTTCGCGGCCTAGGGTTTGGCCAATTTGGATCCTGAGCACAGACGTAGCACTGCTCATCAAGCCATGCCAAGGTGGCATCCCACATAGCAGAGCTAGAAGGACCTACAACTAGAATATACAACTAGGTATTGGGGGGCGTTGGGAAGGAGAAGGAGAAGAAGAAGAAGAAGAAGGAGAAGGAGAAGGAGAATAAGGAGAAGGAGAAGGAGGAGGAGGAGGAGGAGGGGAAGGAGGAGAAGGAGGCGGAGGAGGAGGAGGAGAAGGAGGAGAAGAAGAAAAGAAGATTGGCAACAAATGTTAGCTCAGGGCCGATCTTTGAAGAAAAAAAAAGAAAGAAAAGAAAGCAAACAAACGGACACAAGGACGCTTTGGAGATGATGGAAATTTGTCTGTTACCTTGATTGTGGTGATGGTTTCACAGGTGTTTGCCTATGTTTGTGTCTGAAATCATTAAATATATACACTCAATATGTACAGTTGTTCTGCATATAAATTATATCTCAGTAAAGAGTTAAAAAAAATAAGTGGATCTGTGTCCTAAGTCCTGTGTCCCGGGAGCAAAAAGGAGTGTGGTCTTAGGAGGGTTTATTGGGGGAACTCAGATCAGAGGATCTTTGAACTCCTTTGAAAGAGCTACAAAGTAAGTATGGTAGGCAGAACTTCTTGGAAAGGCCTTCAAGATCACACCCCTCTAATCCCTGGAACCTAGGAATGTGATGAGTTATCTCTGCTTTGATTGTATTGTTATATGTCTGGAATCAAGGTGTCAGCAGGGCCATGCTCCCTCTGAGACTCTGGGTCGAATCCTTCCTTGCCTCTTCCTAGCTTCTGGTGGGGGTAGGAAGTCCTTGGCATTCCTTTGCAGTTTCCTCCATCCAATTTCTGCCTTCGTCTTTACATGACGTTTTTCTTGTATGTCTTCACATCGTCTTCCTTCTGTCCCTGACTCAATGTCCAAATTTTCCCTTTTTATAAGGACATCAGTCAAATTGGATTAGGGTCCACCCTAATGACCTTGTTTTAACTTGATTACCTCTTTAAAGACTCCATTTCAAAATAAGGTCACATTGTGGGGTATTGGGGGTTAGGACTTGAACCTATCTTTTTGGGGCAACACAATCGAACCCATAACATAAGTCATAGTTGACCTTAGAAAAGAGAAATTATCTAAGTGGGCTTAATATAATCACATGGGCCTTTAAGGAAGCAAACTTTCTCTGGCTGATGAGGAGAGGAAGTCAGAGAGATTTGAGGCATGAAATTGAGGCAGAGGGATTTAACGTGCCATTGCTCGCTTGAAGATGAAGAGGGCCATGAATCAAGGAATGTGGGCACCCTCTAGGATCTGAGGATGGACTCTGATTTGCAGTCAGCAAAAAATGGGACCTGAGACCTAGAGCTACAAGGAAAGGAGAGTTCTGCCAACAACCTGAATAGTTTTGAAGGTGGATTCTTTCCCTGAGCCTTCAGAAAAGAGTCCAGTTCAGTCAACATTTTGATTTTGGCCCCACGCAAAGAACCTGTCTGAGTCCACCTGGATTTCTGATTTATAGACCTGTGATATAAATGGAAATTGTTCTAAGTCCCTAAGTTTATGGTAGTTTTTCTACAGCAATAAAAAACCAATACAGTAAGGTACAGAGTGCTGTAAGTTCCTCCATTGAGTTGATGCTAAAAGAGCCACACTGGGACCCAGAACCATTCTTAAATGACATTAGGTTACCTTACCCTACAAGAGCCGCTGACACAATCAGATTTTGGGAACAGACTATAACTGACAGTGGAAACAGATCCTGGAAGCTACTGGGAGCTAAGGGAAAATTTAAGAATTTGCTGTGCTCAAGTAACCATTAAGTAACCATTAAGCCCTGCTAAAGGCTACTTCCTGGGAGTACCAAATAAACCTATTGACAGGAGCTGTCACTGGAAGTAATGGAGACCGTTTTAATTGGAAACTCCTAGTCTTTTATATTAGTGCTTCTAGAAATAGGGGTTTCCTACAGCTTAGATAAGTATAGGCCCAGGTGAGCAGACTGGAGTTTAGGGCAAAATTCAAGAGTCAGTGGGGGAACTCAAGTACCAATTAGGACCAAGAAAAGAAGCCCTATCATGTGATTTGGGCACACACAGTAGGGTTCAGACATCAGCTTGAAGCTTGAGGACAAACAGCTCCTCAAGGGCTCACTTGTGACAAACTGGATAACACCCACAGGGCAGCCAGACTAAGGGTGGGGCTAAACCTTCTGTACATGGTAGGGCTTGCTTATTAACTGAAGGACTGGCTAGGGTTGAGCAAGCAGCATGGAAATCTTCATTCCTCACCCTTGGGCAGGAGCTTGGACATGTGGGAGCTGATCTGGTGTGGTTAGAGACCCAGAAATCCTAGATGAAAATCTAATATCAGTGCAGAATCTTTTAATTGAACCTGATATTCACATTCTCAGCTTTTCAGGGGCTTATTTGAACTTGGAAAAGGAATACATACACACCTATTCCTTAGATCCCTTATCTAATTTCTAACTCACTATTTTCCCTGAGATGTATTTTTGTCCTTTACTTAATAAGAAGAATCCAGTGTGAAAAACTGTTTAAATAGAAAGTGAAGGTTATATGCTCTATTATGAAATAGAATTTGGCTTCTTACTTACATTCATTTTAAAATTACATACCAGTAACTTATGCAATCAACATGATATATAGGAAACAACTTTTTAAGAACAGCTTGGTCTCAGCTTATTAATTCTTCTTTCCCTTTGGTTGGGGTTATTGTTCCCCTCAGCACAATGAGCCTGGTCCCAGCACCTGGACATAGCCTGACCCTGGCCAAGTTAGATTTAAGGGCCGCTGGCTCAGCATCGTCGCTGTTGCTGCTCAGCTGGCCCTGCCCTTGGCCCCAGAATCTGCTCCTAGACTCTGTACCAGCTCACCTCAGTAGGCAAGTTCAGGTCCCAAGTCACACTATCCAGTCACAATCATTCCAACCTAGTCTGCTCTAGATGCTCCTGGGGGTCTTACCCTGGCCAGGCAGCAGTGACTGATCCTGGCTCTGAACCACCTTAGTACTTAATATCCATAGCTGTTTAACACTTAGCATAAGTTACCTGGTCAAGATAGTTATGTGCGTTTTTTTTTTTTTTTTTACCTAAACTCATTGAAATTTTAGAGCTATGAGACATCTACACAAGTACGTATTCTAATTTCCCCATTTTCAGAATTTGAAATCTGCCTTGGGATATTAGGCTAAATCATATCGAGGAAGAGCCAAGACTAGAATTCTATCAAATAAAACTCCTTGACTTCTGTTATTTTTCTTGTACAATGATGCCATAATTATTTTATATTCTCACTAAAGTGTCAGTCCCTTAAGGATCAATGACCTATCTTTGTTTCCTCTACAGATGCGTGTTCCTCTAGTAGTACAAATTGATGTCATTGACGAGAAAGCTCACCAATAGGCATCTTAACCATCTTCTATGACTATTTAAAGATCATAATGATTATGGCTACCTTTATTTATATGGTGAGGATTGACATCAGTTCCGCAAGTTATTGTTCCCTTTGTTGAATTCAAGTAGATATTGTCCAAGTTTTAGCTTCTCTGTAAGTAAAATGGGAACCAATCCTGTGGTAAAATTCCACAGATGTAATGATTTCGACAAAGGAATGGCATTAGCCAAAATATATTTCTTTAAAAGATAAGAGGAACACCTAAAATATTCCATACCAGACAATTTTATCGGTTTTGTTCTCACTGAGAACACAGGCATACTTGAACTAGAAAGATTAATTAAATGCTAGAGATTTGATAATGGGATGGAATTTTTTGTTATATTATATATTGACTATGAAGCATTTTGACCCTGGGTTTACTGATGAATATAGTGCACTCCAATAACGTATATGTAAAATGTTTTCTTAATAAGTCAGTAATGTAAAACATATATTATTATTTGCTGTAGTCTGGTAATAAGGCCTGTTAATAAATTCAATCAGAAATCTAGACGTAATTGGCGTACTTCAAATTGCTGGTATGCCTTGATTAGAAAGGTTACTTCCTGGGTACCATTCTTGAGATAAAAATGTAACAGGGTTGACATGCCTATTTATTTAAAGGAATTTGAGTTACCTGTGCAAGAATTGAATACTTTTCTGGTAAGTTATTAGTGTCTGTTCTGCCTCAAAGAACAGTTTCAATCAACAGTCCCCTTTTCCCTCTTACCTTTTTAAAATGACTACCATTGTGCAACAGCTTACTATAGAAAACACATTAAGCAGTTGTTTAATGTTCTTCACTGAATCTGGCAACATACATTCAAGTATTAAAGTATTTATTTGTGAGATTTCTACTGACTCATCAGTTGGGTCATAAAATGAAAGATTAAATGGAAAATCGCAATAAGCAGTAAGCAAAAAGTAACAGCTTGGATCAGCACTGTACCTGATGGGGAATAGAATATAGCTTATAAAGTGTCCTTCCTCATGGAGTTAGGACTCACAGGCTTGAGGAGCATGGGGGAGATTTGGTATAGCCATGTCAACAACACTGGCAACTGGTGAGCAGGAATCAGGATGACTAACCCCACCCCCACAACAAAACCACATTAACTGGCAAGTTTCGCAGTGATGTTGGCAGTATGTTTTTTTCTCCTGAGGCTCAGTCTAATCTAAACCAATGCTATTTTTCATTTCCTGGAATTAGTTTAATCAGCTATGTCATGTTAAAGTCAATTTATCAATAGAATTAAACATCCTGCAGTAAGTCACAAAACTCTCTTAGAAGGTGGATGTCTCTTTTACGTCTGTGACCAGGACACCTAGCCAGAATCGGGTCTGCTCCCCAGACCAGGCTGTGCAGGCAGCAGCTGTGGTTCCCTCTCACCAGGGAGACCACGGAGCAGCTTTTCCTTGAGGCCATGCGGGGCTTTGGTGTCACAAGCAGCATCATTCTGAGGAAATAAAACCTGAAGCGTAAACATTTTTGGAAAATAGTCTGTAACTGTACGTAACGAACCGTGGAAGAACAAGAATTTTTAAGGAGGACTCACATTTTTAAGTTTCTTTTTTTTAGTCCAGTAATTAGGCTGCTCATATGAGAAATTTCTGTTGTAATTTGCAAATTTAATAGAGTTATAAAATGACATAAACTGTCAAGTTATAAATAAAATCTACTGTTTTAGATAAAAAAAAAATGTATGGACTGAAAGCGATGCATCTAAAGGAAGTTTTATGCTTGAGTTAGTTCCTGGGGATCGTCCCAGGCTCCGGTTTTTGCTATCCCTGGGGAGGGAGAATTGACTCCTGGGGAATTGAGTGCTGGGGTTTTTCTTGTATATTGTTTTCTTACCACGAAAAGCTCCCCTTTTCATCCTTAAATACCTTCGCAGTCAGGTGAATGTTCACTTCTGCCCCTCACTGTTGACTTCCTTTGTTCCTGCTCTGATTGCACTTCTGGACAGTTTCTCACTGCTTAATACTTTGCTCATATTTAATCATTCCAGGCTTATTAGTTTTGCTTCCCAAGTTAAATTTATGTCCTTGAAAACAGGGATTTGAGTCTCAGACAGCTTTTATCTCTCTTACTTCGGTGGTTCTCAAACAGCAGATTCATTTACTACTCAATTTACATAAGTCTGTAAATCTGACATAAATTCTTGGAAATTAAAAAACATCCTTTGAAAAGGGAGCCCATGGACTAAGATTCTTTAATAGGATGGTTGGTAGTGCCTGATGTAGATAAGTTGGCAAACCATGGCTTACAGCACCTGGCACCCTGCTGGGCTCATGCTGATAATGATATGGTCAATTGGTTACTTGCCTGTGAAAGTCCTGGTTGTTTTACTTTACAAATGTGACTTATTATTGGCTTGAATATTAAAAACCGTTTCCTATTATCTTAGTTTCTCTTGCTTCAAAATGAAAAAATAAATAAAAATAAATAAAACAAAACAAAAAATCCAAACCAAATCTTACTTGAAAGACTCTATATAGCAAACCAAAATATTCTATGATGCTAAACAGCATAATTGATAACAGGTGGTTAGTTAAATTCTGCCAGCTGTAGTCATAAAGACAAAGAGAACTTTCATGGTCAAGGTCATGATCTTGAACATATTTTTGATGTGAATGGAAGCTTTGTAAGGGTAAGGAATAAGAATACAATGAAATATTGTATCAGCAGAATGATACCAAATGCTGGGAAAACTAAAAATTATAGTCATTTTTTAATTAAAAAATACCTTACATTCCTTATAATAAATCCTTATTTTATTTCCCACTTTTCATTCACAGATGTAAGGATTTACATGATTAAAGAGAAAAATTATTTTCTCTACTAAGTATGTGATGCTTAATGGCTATATTTAAGACAAAATTATTTGGGGAAGCATAATTTGTTCTTAAAGTAATGACCTGTGTTGTTTAGATTAGTTATTCTGTAATGTTTCTTTGGAAAGAGTGAATTACTTTATTTATAAATTTATTTTAGTGCAACATTGAAGCCAGTTAGAGACAATGAGGCTAAGGATGAAACTTCATGGATACTAGACTTACCAAGTCACATAACCATGGAGTTGGCAGAAGCAAACACATGCTTAAGCTAATCAGACAGATTGGTGTTGACTCCATATTTTTAAAAAGTCCATGTAGGAGTGCCCATAAGGACTATGGTGGAGTTTTCCAGTATTTGACAAGAGCTTTGATTTCCATGTTACTAGTATTTATATTGTCACTATCCATGAATTTGATATTTTTTCCTCTACCCTTAGTTTTGTTGTAGGGGAAAGTCAAAAGGAAAAGTGCCTGTGCCTTATTTTCCTTCCTAAGATAGTACCTTATTTCTCTCCTTCGATCTATCGCCGCACTTCTTCAAAGATTAACATATTGTGTCATATATGTATTGCTCTCTGGTTTCTTGAAATCCTTTTTTTTTTTTTTTTTTAAGATTGGCAGCTGAGCTAACAACTGTTGCCAATCTTTTTTTTTTTTTCTGATTTTTTTTTCTCGCCGAATACCCCCAGCACATAGTTGTACATTTTTAGTTGTGGGTCCTCCCAGTTGTGGCATGTGGGACACCATCTCAAAGTGGCCTGACAAGCAGTGCCATGTCCGTGCCCAGGATCCGAACCAGCGAAGCACTGGGCCGCTGAAGTGGAGCGCACAAACTTAACCCCTTGGCAGCAGGCCGGCCCCTATTGAAATCTTATAATAATAAATAACAGCAGCAAACATTCACCTACAGCTTGTGTCAGGCAGTGGTGTCAGTACTCTAAACCTGTTAACTCATGTGATCCTCATGTCAATTCTCTGAAGTAGGTGCTGACATTAGCTCTATTTTATAGATGCGGATGCTAAGGCAGAGAGAGAAAAAATAATCTGCCCAAGGTCACAGAGCTAACAAAGGTTTCACTAGGATGCAAACCCAGGCAGTCCCACTCCACAGTTAGCTAGGCTGCCTCCCACTCAAGGCTTACTTGATCTTTTAATGACCATATCTAGGGCGGGCCCTGTCTCCAAGTGGTTAAGTTCATGCGCTCCGCTTTGGTGGCCCAGGGTTTCACCGTTCGGATCCTAGGCACAGACATGGCACCGCTCGTCAGGCCACTTTGAGGCGGCGTCCCACATAGCACAGCCAGAGGCACTCACAACTAGAACATACAACTACGTACTAGGGGGCTCTGGGGAGAAGAAAAAGAAAAAAAAAAAAGAAGATTGGCAACAGTTGTTAGCTCAAGTGCCAATCTTTAAAGAAAAAAATGACCATATCTAATGTTTTTTTTCAGTTCTCCTGCTGCTTAACATCTTGATATTACTTGACACTTGATCCTCCCTTGGCTTCTGTGACCATGAAGTTTTCTGGTTCTCCTACCTGTCTGCTTTCTTCCTTTTTTGTGGATTTTATTATGCTGTTTGCATTTTTTGTGCCTTATTTTCATATATTTACCGAGATGCTGTCCCCATTACTCTTATTTATTTTCCCCCTTTACTATCATTGCCTTGGCAATCTCTTCATCTATCACTGCTTTGTTTTAATGATTCTCATGTATTTATTGCCTTCCCCAATCTCTGCGTGAATGATTTCCTACATAACTCTTTCTTCTGAAATGTTTTATAGGTACTTTAGAGAAAAAAGGCACCTAAGTTCATTATCTACACTATCCCTTTTCCTCCCAAATCTGTCCCTCACTCTGTGTCTGCATCTCAATCCACTTAATGGCACCGCTTTCTTTCCATCCACCTGGATTAGGCACCATCAGAGTTATCCTCAAAAACTCTCTTTCCCTTACTTCTTTGATATAGCCAATCGTGAGGAATTTTAGACAGAAAGAACAATTGGAGGAAAAGATAGAGAGATGAATGTTCTTGGCATATTAGGGAAATGGTGAGTAGCCTAGAGGGTTAAAGGAAGAAAGAGAAAAGCAAGGAAAGAAGAGATTAGAAAAGGTTGATTGAGTACAGTTTGTTGACTCTTGAATGAAAGTGTTCTGTGAGGTCAAAGTGTGTTATTGACTGACTGGCTCTTCACCAACAGGCTTCTTTTCTTTAGAGCTTCCCAGCCTTGGTGAAGAGACTGAAGTCAGATCTGGTCTTCATTCCTGCAGCTCCAGGACCTTGGCATTACCAGTACTTACAGAGACCAAGAGACTCTCAGAGATGGACTGACACCAATCAAAACACCATCAGCCAGTCATGGGGACTAGAAGTAGAAATTAAGCCTGGGAGAGGGGAGCATTCTTTTCCAATGCTTATGCCCCCTATTTGGGACACTACCCCAAGCATCAAGCCACTTCGGAAGACAATCCAGTCATCAAAGTACCTGGTGAGCTTGAGAGAGAGAGAGAGAGACGGCAGAAAGTAGCCTGGAAACAGGGAGGGTGATTTCTCCTCCATTTCCCTACCCTGAAAGCTGATGACTTACTACCTTCCACAGAATGCTCTAGTGACCTCCCACATAAGGGTCTCCTGACCATATCAAGCACACCTGCCAAAGGTTACTTTTGCAAATTCTATTCCACACCCTCATTCTGGCCATCTTTTAAGCACATGTTCTTAGGTAAGTCAATACCGTTGGTAAGCTAGAGGAAAGGAGATAATTTTTTAGGATACAGGAAGCACTCTATTTTTTTACTTCTATCTCTTTTATTGTAAGATCAAGTCATTCCTTGGTTTGGGGGGTGGGATTTAGACAAATAAACGAACTTTTAGTGAGTCAGAATAGGTAAGTACTTTGTGTTGTACAGAAAATCTGTAATCCTCAATTAGGGCAGGGACCTGGCCTTAGCGGGGGCCTCTAGCTGATATCCGACTTCAGAGATGGGCCATCTGGGGAGATCTCTAAGTATGTGGGTTGCTGAAAGAGGGGGAAAGAACCTCACATGAGAGGTACTTGCTTACTTCCTTTGTGAGATCCTGTTTAGATGGTTAGATATTAGGGCAGATTTGGGAGTGTCCTAGGGTTTTTTAATTCAAGATGTGTTCTTTTTATTTTGATAAAGCTAGAGTAAGAAAACGTGTTCTCTAAAAATGCTCAATAACCTATCAGTTCCTTTGCACTTCTTTTAGGAGGCTCGCTCATTTAAATTGAGTAAGTATTCCCCCCTCCCTGGCCAAACGGAGGTAAAACATAGAACATCGTAGTTTGGTCACCTCTGAGTGGTTCTCCCTCCCCTTGAGTGTTATAGGGGCCCAAAGGTTGGAAGCAGATCATACTTCTGTGATGGGAAATATTTTGTTATATTCTTTCTGTTTGCTTTAGCTTTTCATTGTTTTGGTTTCCTCACTATGGTTACTTTACACTTAGTCTGTTTTATAAATTAAGAGTTGGCAATTTGTCAATGAAAAGAAACTATAAACTGCTAAAGAAAGGAGAGGAGGAAATAGAACTAGTAAAACATAGAAATCTAAACATATGGTGACCATATTTCCTGCATGAAAAATCAGTACACACAGTCTGACCAGTTTACGTCTATCTGGGGACAGTAACACCAAATATATCACACCAGGAGTTTTCCTGACAACTTGGTTTGTGTGATTTCTAGTCTCACATGAGCCTTAGAATAAGGAACTTACTTGGGGGCCTCTGCTGCCCACTGCACAGGTCACAAATGGATCCTTGGAGAGGAATAAACCCTTCCACTTTTTCTCTTAAGGGCATATTGGCAGGGAAGGGATATTTATTCCCTCATTCCTGTGAAGGCATCAGCAGGCTTTGAAGAGCAAAATCTCTCACCAAAGTTTAGATGTTTGATGATTGGGTTTTCTAACATAAAAACTTCAGGAAAGCATTCATAAGTTTACCAAGAGCTCAAAACTGTATATCCTATTGACCTTACAATGCGTTAAAAAGTTGATTCAAATAAAACTTGATTCTTACTGTGTCATCGTGCTCTTTCTATTTGAAAGAGATTCACACAGAGCCATACACTTAAAAAGAGGTATGTATTTTTCTACAGCAGATTTCCTCTTATCTAAACGTTCTCAGACCCTTTTATCCTTTACTTATCTGTGCACTTTTTTGTGATCCAGTGGCTGGAAACATTTTTGTGACAATAAAAAATATTTCCATAAAGACTAGTCCTATAAAAATGCTCTTTCTCTATTTTAATTTGCATGACAACTTCAACTTTTATTTTGTCCCTACTGGATAAGACTAGAGTGATAATGATAGATAGAGTGATAATTTACTTTTTTTATTTGAAGCCATTGCAAGCTGTTAAAACACATAAAAATGTAGAATACTACAGAGATGGAAAGCTTAGGTTTTGTGAATATGAAGAAAAACATTCCTTGGTATGTCTTCTTTTAAACTGTCATCCAAAGCTCATTGCTGGGGGAATATTCTGGCTTTGATATTTTGATAGGCCTGGAAGTAATTTTGTAAGTGCCAGTTTCCTCATTGATTTCACACCCTCCTCCACAGTCATACCACTGATGAAAATTAAAAGACAACATTGGTCTATGGGGAGAAAAAGTCCCCCCTCTCTCTGTTTGATCCCTGTCCTTCCTTCCCCAACCCTCCTCAATAGGAGAGCTAACATCCTATCTCTGCCAGTTCAGTTTATGAGGCAAAGAGGAACATTAGTAATAAGACTTATAAGTTGTCCCAAGCTAAAGCCAATAAGTCTCTGGGGTGAGGAACTCATCTTACTTTTAATGAAGGCAAGCCTCCTGAGAACTATCGTAATAGAAAAAGATTCAATTCCCACACCACAGGATGTTCCTCAGTTGCCCCTGTTTTTAGCAAAGAAAGTTCACATGCTCCCTGTCCCTCCCTCCACCCCCGCCCATGTTCTCAAATTCCTGCATCATAGAAATTCCGGCCAAGGTGTGGGCTTCCAATGTCAAATAAAACCACATGTTGCATTACCGCCAAAAAGTAAATTGGTAGGTTGTAGTGTCTATACTCCATTTATTACCAAGTACATGGATTAGAAGCCCTGTTTTTATCAAGTATCAATGTCTAGCCTTGTCTCAAAAAAGCACTCTTGACTACACTCTAACAGCTGTGCTCAAAGGTGAGCAATAGTCCCTTCCTCATAAAGAGCTTCCAAAATGCCTCACCCGTGTGTCAGCAATAATTGTACTCTCTTCAGACATTATCTATAAAAACATTAGATGCAGAATCCCTTGGTCTTTACTTTGTGTAAACCTTTGTGTTTGTGTAAACCCTTTGTGTTGCACCCTCATGAATTTCTCCATGTAAAAATGAGCCATCTCATTGTCTCAGAGGGTGGACTTATACAAAGAACTTTGAGAATCTTGGCTGTGGTGGTTAACTTTCTGTGTCGATTTGACCGGACTAAGATAGCTGTTAATGTGTTTGAGAAGGTGTTTCAGAAAAATTAACATTTTAATCAGCAGACTGACTAACAAAGATGACCCTCACCAGTGCAGGTGGGCATCACCCAATCTATTGAGTAGAATACTCAGTAGTACTCAATACTCTACTGCTTGAGTAGAATAAAAAGGCAGAGGAAGGGCGAATTTGCTGTCTGTTTAATCTGGGACATCTGTCTTCTCCTGCCTTCAGACGTCGGTGCGCCTGGTTCTCAGGCCTTTGAACTTGGACCAGGACTTCACACCACTGGCTCCCTGAATTCTCAGGCCTTCAGATTTGGACTGGAACTATGCCACTGGCTTTACTGGACCTCCAGCTTGCAGATGGCAAATCATGAGACTTCTCAGCCTCCATAACTGTTTGAGCCAATTCCTTATAATAAATCTCTTTCTATATACCTGTATATATCCTATTAGTTCTGTTCTTTGGGAGAACCCCAATTAATACATTAGCTAAATGTCATAATGCAAAGTTCAAACCAGTCAGGTGACTAAAGAGCTCAACAGGCCTGTGTAGGACAATGATTAAGAGAGGGCTCTGGAGTCAGTATGTGAATCTTGGCTCTGTCACTCGCATTACCCCTGCATCTTGGGGAAGTTATTTAACATTGATTTGCCTCAAATTTCTCAGCTGCAAACTGAGAGTATGAATAGTACTTACCTGATAAGATTGTAAGCACCACATGGTACATGCTTGCAAGGTTTTTAGAATAGTCCTTGTCACCTGTTAGCCCTTATTTAAAAATTTCCCTTATTCCCATATGCTACCATATCTCCTTCCCCCTTTATCTTCCTTGGTTCCATGTGTTGGGTCGTCATACTCCTGACTATGCAGGTCCCATATATGCTTGATAATAATGCCCTGTACTCTGGACCTACCCTTCCTCTTACCACTAATGAAAACTTTGTCAAGTGGGCCCTCCATTTCGGATATAATGAAATAATTCATCCTAAGATGTTAATGACTGAAAATATCTATTCAAGTTCTTTCTTCCCTATCTTTGTATTATAACAGGGCACAAGTCTTAATTCAAAGGCACGGATTCTTAAGGGGTAGGGTTCAAGATGGGGTATATTTCCACTGGTAGTTAGTGCTAGGATATTTCTGACATCCTTCAAGTCACACATAAAAGGCAGTGGTCAACTCTAGCAGTTTAAAGTCTAATAATTAGCTTCTTTGCCCATTTAAGACTTGTCACCATCACCATCATCATCATTGTCATTGCCATCATTTGAATAAGAACTCCTGTTATCTGAGCACTTCCTTGGTATTTTACAAGATTATCTGAATCCTAACAATCTCCACAAGGTGGTTATTACTATTCCCTTTTTACATATAAGAAAAGCAAGGCTCAGAGAAATAAAGAAACTTGCCCAAAGGCACGCAAGTGGTAAGTATTTGAAATTTGAGCTCAGATTGTGCTTCAGGTCCATCTGGCTCTGAAGGAAATGCTGTAATCACTATAGAAATAGAAAGGACAGCCACCTGGTTTGTGTCATTCTTCCTCCTATGGACAGCAGGCTCAGTGTCTACCTCTTTCCACGATTACCCTCCATTCCTAGTACAGTGCCTTGCTCATAGGGTCCCACTACATGTTTGTGGGAAGAATATGTGGATGTGTGAATGCATATCTCCCCAAAGAAATGCGATGTAACCAATGACTCTGTTGACTGTGTTTGTTAGTTGTCATACAATGGCATGAAGAGTATTAAGGAAGTAAACTGTGATATCCACTATTCACAGACCATCTTAGTAAAGTTAATAAGTCAGAAATACTAGGTATCTGAATCACATTCATTTGCACCTATGCAAACAGAGCTGCTTACAATCGCAAACAATATCTGACAATTATATGATTAATCTGACCAATAAGCAGAGCAGTTCCTAGATTCACTTTAAGATTTAAATGATGTCACTTAGGCAGTCCTCCTTGTCCAAATTAACTGACCTCATCAGATCCTCAACTTTGTGCTTTACCTGCCCAACCATAGAAGGTGTAGCCTGCTAGTTTCAGTTTTACTGTATTCTGAGTGTGGTCCTACTGGCATCAATCTCAGCACGGTGGGTGGAAAGGTATTTCTCACTGCACAGTAAGGCTATTGCAAGTTTCATGGTGAAAACCTATCACTGCTTGCTGTGATGAAAATGGATCTCATGGTGTCATATATTTCACTGCCCTATGAACAAAATTATTGAGTAATAATGAAAATAGCAATAACCTGAAGCATAGATCCAGTGTCACTACAAATTTCTGTTCCAAAGATTAGCTCTCTATTTTTAAACAAAAGGGTGGCATGTAGTGCATATTTAAGAGATTTCCTTTTCATGTTTTGGACTTTCTATTTTTTAAAGAACTCAAAAACGTTATATCATATCGATAATGTTCAAATACAGTACCTAGCTGATACAGTTGAAGGAGAGGGTTGCTACATCTCTCTTGAGTGATTTCTAACTTCAAAACAACAGAAGACATAACCATGGACTAAAACTTGAGGGCCAAGAGTGAATATTTCATATCATGGCGTTATTTTTTAAAAATCCTGAATAAAACACGTATGTGGGATTAAAATAAATTGCAAAAGCAAGACAGAAAGCTAATGTTTTTATATATTTAGAATTCAAAAATAGTTTTTTTCACTCTGAATTAAAATTGCATCAGAGACCACTGATAATGTGTACATTTGCTTGGAGACATGCAGAAAAACCTAACCAAATTAAAAAACATTAAATGCATTGTTAAGAATTTGTACTTTATTTTTTTTCTTAAGTTTGTTTTCTTTCAGAAACTTCGTTGTGTTCTCAAGGAAATGGTTCTAAGGCTTTTTTAGTAAGTCTGATGCAGTCATATAATAGATTAAAATCACTCCAAAAAAGGCAATTAAAATCAAATAGATCTACAATCAGCTGGTAAGGGTGAACAGACTATAACTATACTTTCTTTTGCTGAGCGATTGGGATAAAAAATTACTATAACTTATTTTTTACTCCAAATAGTGAAAGAATGCTTACGTTACTAGTCTCTGCTTTTGTGCACAGGTGATTGTGCTGATACATGAATTACTTTCCATATATTGATTTTCTGTTGAAACGAGAATCTACAAGGTGCTCTAAAATGGATGGGCAGGGTCTTAAAGTCTATAAAGTAGTGTGCCGGTAGCGATTCAGAGGAATTTCAGTTTCAAGCTGTATGTGCCATATGAAGAGAGGTGGGTTCATACTGCAGACTGGGTGTTAATGGTGCTTGAGGCATTTATGAGCACCCTGGACAGCGACTCTGTTAACCTAGCCATTCCCAAAGTGAGAGAACACTACAAAAGGACTATGCATCTGTCACCAATGTGACTGCTCAGGCTATCTAGATGCTGAGTTAGGTCCGTTTACAATCCAACAAAGCCACAAGATCACCATAATGCAGGGGACATAATATTCATCAGCGAAATAAAACCTAGGACCCCTTGGGTCAGGCCCTGGAAGAGAATCTTCAAAGGGGAGGGGTCAGCATCCAGTGCCCTAACTTTTCTCTTTTCTCTTACAGTCCTCTCCCTTTAATTCCTATTACTGTTAGGGATGTACTCAATCGCTTAGAAAGACTTAGATTTCCTCATAGAAAAGAGCTTTCAAAAACGACTTTTTAAAGTACTAACGGTAAATAAAGGTATAATATACGGAGTCATGGGCAGAAAATTATAGCCAGCATATAGAGTATTAGGGTTGTTCTGCTATGTCTAACCTGACCATGGCTTCCAGAAGAACACCTTAGCTGAATTCCTCATTTCCAAGCTTCTCAATTGCATTTCACTTGTTGTTTCCAGAAAATGCCTTTATTCACTTAGTCCCTTTGTTACAGGGTCAAGAAAAGGTGTTTTAACTTCGATCCTCTCCTAAAGCCGTCTAATTCTTTCTGGCTTTTAATCCAGGGCGAAGTCTTTACCCTAGGAGAATGCCAGAACAGGATACATTTTCAGATGAAAATATTTCAGGGCTCCATCTATAAGAAATGGCTTGGTCTCTCAGGCCACACATATAATATTCCCTTAAACTAGCATCACAGCCATATGTATCAATCAGGCTGCTTTTGGTCACAAGGAACAGAAACTTGACTTACCTGGCTTAAATGCTGAGGAAATATATAGGGTCACTTAGCAGAAGCAGGCAGGCATCAGGACTGGTTGATCTAGCTGCTCAGTGTGTCATAAAAGATCCACATTCTTCCCATTTCATCTGCCTTTCACAGTGTAGACCTCTTGCTAAGGCTGGATTCCTGACAATCATAAAGGTACTGCCAGCAGCAAAGCTACCTGCTTTCTCAACCATTTTAGCAGAAGAGAGAGAAAGCATTTCTACCTGTGACTCTCTATCTTTATCTCTCTCTCTCTGGAAAGTGGCCTCTGATATCTCATTGAACTGATTTGAGTGACATGCCTGTTCCTGAACTGATGGCTGTTTCCTGGGAAATGCCATGAGCTGTTGGCCTAAACCTGGCTTCTTGATGCTTGTGTGGGTGAAAAAATTTCCGTTATTGGCATAGACTGCTTAGTGCTCACTCTGGAGTAGGGTCAGTCCCCTAAACTGTATTGATGGTGCACAATGAGGAGTGGTAGAATCAACAGGGGCCAGTCAATCAAGGAAGTATCTGCACAGAAAAATTAATTATCAACAAAAGCTGAATGAAAGGCTACTCCATTATGCTCTATGTTTTTTAAAATAACACCACTTCTTTATCAGAGTATTCAGTAAGCATTATAAATGACTAAGATGGTGTGGAAATCTCTTTGGTTTAATGGCTGTCTTGGAACTCTGGGATCCTCAAGGATATTTGGAGGAGAATAGGAATTCTGTCTTTTCTCTCATTAATTGTACACACATATTTACCTGGAGAGGGGGCTCTCAGATTGACTTTGTTTGATTTCAGCTAGTATGTGGAGTTTCTCTAGTGCCCCTGACCACTTCACCAAGTGTCAGGCTTCCAATCCCCACACAGATCTGGAGCTTATGACTTCTTTGGGACAAGGGGATTTTGTAGAAGCTAGGTTGACAGAGACCAAGCAGAGCCTTGGAGCTCAGATGGATGTTGCTAATGTTTGCTGGTCAATGGCCATTTGATCAATGCTAGCTGCTGTCAAAGGGAGATCCTCACTGAACTCCAATGGGGAGGATAACTGGTATGCAGTCACCATTCACATGAGTAGAGACTGGGAAGCTTATAGGCTCTGACTCTGCACCCATGGTGCTTCTGAGTGTTAGCAATGGCCTGGACACCTGGGTGGAGGCTAGACCATTTCTGCATCCCGACTTGGCTTCAATCTGCACAATATCTTCACAGTGGGACCTCTAGTCCCAAGCTCCATCAATCTCTGTATGTTCTATCTTTGCCTCCTTAACACAGCCCAGGCAATCCCATTGAGACCCTTGCTCATCACATGTTCCTTCAAATCTATTGTTTATTCCTTGAGTTGTTTCTTTCCTTCCTAAAATGTTTTGCACCTTAAGAACCAGAGAGAGACTCCTTCTTGCAACTCTCTGTTTATACATGCATATTGATTGAACTACTTATTTAACTCTCTTTCACAGAATGTAGCCACTTTCTGTGCCTTTAATTTCAAGTTAGCCTCACTGTTTAGTCTTCTTTGAAAATTACATGCCCTCAGAGCCCTGAGGACTGGAATATTTTTTATAAGATGAAATAATAAATCAATATGATACTGTGGGTCATTTATTTTTACATTAATGGCTTTGAGCCAGCTAGATAGTAGATGAGATGACTCTTGGAGAATCTTTTTAACTTTCCCGAGATAAACATAGTATATAAACTCGCTTTGAATTTTAGGTTTTTCGAAATCAAAAACATTTTATGACTAATTTAAAGGGAGAGCCTAACGCTTCTTATTCTTACATCATTATCCTTATTTCTAAGACATTATTGATGCACCTTAAATGCATATTTTATATATGTAATAACAATAATGACTAGTACTTACAGTGCTTTTAGAGATTACAGAGTGTTTTCTTGTTTTTTATCTCAATTTTCTTTAACGTGTGATGGCAAGTATAATTATTATGTCTATTATACAGAAAGTATAAGCAACAAGCTCAAGGCCATGCATGCAATGTGGTAGAACTGCTGCTTAGATGAAGATAATCTAACTCCAAAACCTACACTCTCTCCATTGGACTAAGTGGTGAGAAAGCCCCTCTACTAAAATCTAAATGTTTCTTTAGCTTCCAGGAACTCTTTCCCTTTTTGCCTTGGAAAGAATTGATGGGCACTAAGAAAACATTTAGATGCATTTGAATAAAATGAAAAATGGTTTTGTAATCTCAATGCCAAGGAAGAATGCTAAAAGAGATTTTGTTATTTTTGAACGGACACCCACTGCTACGTAATATATAGCTTGTTGATTCAGGGAGTGATCGATCTCATTTTTGTTAAAGGATAACACTATTCCCTTAAAATTATGGACTAATTAGATTCTCAGACACTCCATCTGAAAGGTAACTCAATGCCTGTTGCTTAATTGATATATGGCAAATTTCATTTGCACAGGCCTATATTTTATGAGAGAAGAGGAAAGATTTAATTTGAGAGAGAGAAAAGGAGCCCCCGCCAGCTAGGAACTGGCCTGGCACTATCAGTTAGGCGTTGGTGTTGCTGGGAAGTGGGCTGAAACTCCCAGCAAGGCCTTGGTGTTGTCCTGTTGAACGAGAACCTCACAGAGCGTCAACATCGGATGAGGCCACGCTGTGACCATGACGAAGTGAGACACAAAACAAGACCACTCTGTAATCATGTCTACACACAAACAAAACAAGGTCACTGTGCAAACCACAAAATACCAAACATTCCCCTATCCTGACTAATATGAGTGACTGCCTCTTCTTTACTAATCACAGCCTCAGCCTCATAACTTGTTTCACTCCTTCTGTATAAGATATAATTCTAGAACTATAGAATTACTCCTGCTTCCTGAAAGCATCCAATCCAGAGCAAAGCTTTGCTTCCTGAAACTTCCCCAAAGTCACCTAACCCAAGCCTGACAACTGCAATAAGTTCTTTCCAACATCCTCTTACTGAGATGTCACATGGTTCCCCATGGTGTGTGGTCGCCCTTATTGCAGTGAGCAATAAGTCTAACTTATCTAAATACAGATGTGTTCCTCATTGCTTTTGGCTGGAGGACATTGACAAAGTTTAGCTATTCAACTAGAGGAAAGATTTATGTACAGTTAATGGTTAATGATAGAAGTGCATCCTACCGTTAACCTCTTTTAGTTATACACTTTATTATCTGGGAGAGATCTCCTGGGAATAATAGAAGGTTATTTGTGGTTTTTATTGAAAGGAGTAGTTTATGGATTAATGATATGCTCTCCACAGAGACCACTCCCACCCAGTTATTGACAGTTATTTAGAAACTGCACCTTAATATAAGGTCAATAGTTCTTAGAGTTTGCTGTGGGTAAACTAGAGCTATGCCTTGGAACTCTTTTTAGTGTCCAGAGTCTAAATCCAACACCTGCTATCACTAGTTGGGTGAGTTTGGGAAGATGTTTAACTATTTTTGAAATGAGGATGATGATAGTGCTTAATTCATAGGGCTATTGTGCGGACTGAGTGAGATGACGTGTCATGTCTTAAGCACTCAACATATTTCAGTGATTACAGTAGCTCTCCTTTATCCTCAGTTTCACTTTCCTTGGTTCAGTTACCCGCAGTCAACCGAGGTCCAGAAGCAGATGATCCTCCTTCTGATATATCTTTAGGAAGTCCATAGTAGCCTAATGCTGTGTCACGATTCCGACGTCATTCACGTCACTGCATCTCATCACATAGGCACTGTATCATTTCACATCATCACAAGAAGAAGGGCGAGCACAGTACAATAAGATATTTTGAGAGAGAGAGAGATCATTTATATGACATTTATTACATTGCTATTAATGTTATTATTACATTATTAAATTGTTATAATTGCTCTGTTTCATTATTCGTTATTGTTCCTAATCTCCTACTGTGCCTAATTTTTAAAAATTTTACTGTAGGTATGCATGTATAGGAAAAAACATAGTATATATAGGGCTTGGTACTGTCCACGGTTTCAGGCATCCACTGGGGGAGGAATGTAGCCCCTGTGGATAAGGGGGACTATTCTATAATAGTTTTTACTATTGTCATGACCTAGGAGTGGTATGTTAGTCTGCTGCAGCTGCCATAACCAAATACCACAGACAAGGTGGCTTAAAAAACAGAAATTTATTTCTCACAGATCTCGAGACTGGAAGTCTGAGATCAGGATGCCAACATGGTTGGGTTCTGGTGAAAACCCTCTTGCTGGCTTCCTTCTCACAATATCTTCACATGGCAGAAGGGGAGAGAGAAAGAGAGAGAGAGGAAGCTCTGATGCTCTCACGTCTTATCTTATAAGAACACTAATCCCATCATGTGGGACTCACCCTCATGACCTCATCTAAACCTAATGACCTCCCAAAGGCCCATATCCAAATAATATCATATTAAGGATTAGGGCTTCAACATATGAACTTTAGGGAGACATAATTCAGTCCCTATCAAGAGGCCTTATCTTTCAATTCATGGAAAGAGCTGCAAATGAACTATTTTAAAACCCAAATAATTTTTGGTGGTCAATTCCCCAAATTGAGCTGATTTATGGTTAATCATTTGATACAGTGAGTTGTGTAAGATATATCAAAAGTTTACACAGTTCAAGGTTCTACTTTCTATGAGTCCCTTACAGAGATTTTTCATGACGTTTCTCATCTGTACCTCTTCGAACCTCTCTGGCCTGAGGCAGAGTGGTTTTCGATTAGGACTGGAGCACTTATCAGTCTTCTCAGCTTTTGTAAGAGAACAGCAATTCCACCCCAAGTTGGGCTGATTCAAAAAGCACGTGGCCCTGGATTTAACTGAAACAGTAGAATATTGCACTCCAGGTACTCATGGGGAGAATTTTCTCAAATTCTCTGCCACTTACTGTTTATTAAAAGCTCAGTCTAGAGAACTAATACTTACCTATTGTGACCCATTTATTCCTCTACATTTTCTCAAATCTGTCCTAAGTTTAAGTCAGAGCAGAGGCTAGCTGAGTACCTGGATTTTGTTAGTACAGCTCCTGTAGAATTGCTTTTACAAATTGTGTTTTGTCATTGTGCCCTTAGCCTGCATTGGAAGATGTTTCAAACTAAGGTCTTCTGCTACTTATTGCTAAATCCAGTTACTGGCAGAATGTCTAGAAAAATATTCAGTGCTTGGTAAGTGTTTGTTAAGTGAATGAATACATAAATAAACAAAAAAATGAATAAATTATCGCATGGGTTCACCCTTAGGATGGTCGGTATTCACCGCCGTTTGTTGCACTGCATTCATAGGATCATGGGAGAAATTTCTCACAGGACTCAGTACTAAGATCAGAGGCATTTCACCAGTATTTTTTTCATTTTGTTTTTTAAATTAACATATAGTAAAATTTACCTTTTTGGGGGTGTACAGTCAGTAGGTATTCAGAAGAATTTTAACGTGTGTACTTTCAGGGAGCCATCACCACAATAGGATACAGAATAGTTCCATCATCCCAAAAAACTCCCTTGTGCTTTCATTTTGTAGTCATACCTTCCCTCTCCCCCTAATTTCCAACCACTGATCTCTTCTCAGTCACTACAGTTTTGTCATTTTAACAAAGTCTTATAAATAGAATCATACAGTTTGTAATCTTTTGAGACTGGCTTCTTTCATTCAGCATAAGGCCTTTGAGATCATCCAAGTTGTTGTGTGTATCATTAATTAATTTATTTTTATTGCTGAGTAGTATTCCATTGTATGGACGTAACACTGTTTATCTCCTCACCCACTGAAGGATGTCTGGGTTGTTTCCAGTTTTTAACTATTATGAATAAAGCTGCTATTATTATTCATGCACCGTTTTTTTGTGTGGATGTTAAGTTTTTGTTTCCCAGGGGAAATACAAGTCACGAGTTGTTTAATGATGGGGACACATTCTGAAAAATGCATCATTAGGCAATTTTGTCACTGTGTGAACATCATAAAGTATACTTACACAAACCTAGATGATATAGCCTGCTACACACCTAGGTTATATCTTACAGGACCACTGTCATAAATGTGGTCTTTTTTGACCAAAACGTTGCTATGTGGTGCATGACTGTAACTAGGAGTGAGAATGTGGGATCATACGGCAAGTATATATTTAGCTTTGTAATAAACTGCCAAACTGCTTTCCAGAGTGGTTGTGCTGTTTTCCACTTCCACCAGCAATGTATGAGAGTTCTGGTTGCTCTGTATGCTTGTCAACCCTTAGTAATGTCAGTAATTTTTATTTTGGATATTCTAATAGATACCTTAGAGTATTTCATTATAGGTTTAATTTGCATTTTCCCAATGGTTAATGATGTTGAATATCTTTTCAGGTGTTTAATTGTCTTCTGTATATCTTTCTTTGTGAAGTGTTCAAATCTTTTGCTCATTTTTTAAAAATTGGGTTATCTTACTGTTGAGTTTTGAGAGTTCTTTACATATTTTGGATAAAAGTTCTTTGTCGAACATATGATTTGCAAATATTTTCTTTCAGTCTGTAGCTTGTCTTTTCTTCTCTTAGTGTCTATCACAGAGCAAACATTCTTAATTCTGATTTGGTCCAATTTATTATTTTTTTCTATTATATCCAAGAACCTTTGCCTATTTTCTGCTTTTGCCATAGAAAATGTTTACCATATTTTTGTTTTTGTCTGGAGGTTTTATAGTTTTGCATTTATGTTTAGATCTGAGATCCATTTTGAGTTAATATTTGCATATGGGGTAAAGCCTAGGTTAAGGTTCATTTTTTTGCCTACGGATGACTAATTGCTCTGTATCATTTGTTGAAAAGGCTATCATTCCTCTACTGAACAGCTTTTGCATCTGTGTCAAAAGTGAATTGGCCATATTTGTGTGAGTCTATTTCTGCACTCTTTATTCTCTTTTGTTGATCTATGTGTCTATCCCTTTTCTAATATTACACTGTCTTTGTACTAAACTTTATAGTCAGATTAGAACTGGGTGGTGGGAATACTCCAATTTTATTCTTAGTTTTCAAAGTTGCCTTGACTATTTTAGTTCTTCTGCCTTTCACGTAAACTTTAGAATTAGCTTGTCTGGATCTACCCCAAATCCTGTAAAGATTTTGATTAAATTGAGTTAAAGCTATAGATCAGTGTGGGGGAGAATTGGCATTTTAAAAATATAATGTCTTCTAATCCACAGACATGCTATGACTCCTTTTATCAAGGTCTTCTTCGATATCTTTCACCAGCATTTTGTAATTTTCAGCATACAAATTCAGTGTATGCTTGGTTAGATTCACACCTAAATATTTCATGTTTTTGCAGCTACTATAAGTGGTATTTTTTAAAACATTTCAGTTTCTAATTGTTCGTTGCTAATATAAATATGATTGATTTCAGTGTGTTGACTTTTTATCATACGTCCTTGCTAAACTCACTTCTTTGTCTTAGGAGATTTATTATGGATTCCTTGGGACTTTCTATGTAGACAATCATGCCATCTTTCAATAGAGTTTTATTTCTCCCTTTCCAATGTGTATGCATTTTTAGTTCTTGTTCTTGTCATATTGTCCTGACTAAGAATTCCAGTACAATTTTGAATAAAAGTGGCAAGATGGACTTCCTGTGTTGTCCCTTATCTAAGGAGGAAAGTATTTCAGTCTTTCACTCTTCAGTACGATGCTGACTGTGGGTTTCTTGTAGATACCCTTTATCAGGCTGAGGAAGTTCTCTTCTGTTCCTAGGTTGCTTGGAGTTTTTTTATCACGAATGGATGCTAAATTTTAGCAAATATCTTCTCTGCATCAACTGATATGGTTGGGTGGTTTTTCTTCTTTAGAGTCTTAAAATACGGTAGATGTATTGACTGATTTTCAATTGTTGAACCAGCTTTGCATTTGTTGTGATGTGTCATACTTTTCAAAATTGCTGAATCTGATTTGCTGATATTTTGTTGAGGATTTTTGCATCTGTACTTTGATCTGTAGTTGTCTTTCTTGTTGAGTCTTTGTTTGGTTTTGGTATGAGAGTAATAACTTTATAAAGTGATTTGGAACTGTCTCCTTTTCTTCTATCTGGAAAAGATTGTACAGAATTGATGTTATTTCTTTTTTAAGTGTTTGGTGGAATTCACCAGTGCAACTATAAAAAACAAATTCAATTCTTTTAAATTTGTTGAGGATGTTTTAGCGGTCCAAGATATGGTCTATCTTAGCATATCTGTGAGTATTTGAAATAATGTATATTCTACTGTTACTGGGTGGAGTATTCCACAAATGTGGATTAGATCATGTTGGTTGATGATGTTATTAAGTTATTCTATATCTCAGCTAATTTCCTGTCCATTCGTTCTATTAATTTTTGAGAGAGGGGTGTTGAAATCTCCAACTAAATTTGTGGACTTGTCTATTTCTCCTTTCTGATTTATCAGTCTTTACGTATTTTGAATCTCTGTTGTTAGAGCAAACTTATTTAGGATTATCGTGCCTTGATGGTGAATTGATGCTTTTATTAATGTTTCTCTTTATCCTTAATTATCTTCTGTGCTCTGAAGTTTACTTTATTTGGTAATATAGTCACTCTGGTTATCTTTTATTGTCATTTGTATGACATATCTTTCCCATTCTTTTACTTTGAATCAACCTATATTGTTATATTTGAAGTGAGTTTCTTATAGGCAGCACTCAGTTGTGTCTTTCTAAAAATCCATCCTGATAATCATTGTCTTTTAGTTGTCTTAATCCATTCGGGCTGCTATAAAAAAACTACCACAGACTGGGTAGCTTATAAACAACAGGAATTTATTGCTCACAGTTCTGGAAGCTGGAAGTTAGAAATCATGGTGCCCGCATGGTCATCTTCTGGTGAGTGCCTGCTTCCTGGTTCACAGCTGGGGCCTTCTTACTGTGTCCTCACATGGTGGAAGGGGCTAGAGATCTCTCTGGAGCCTCTTTTATAAGGGTGCTCATCCCATTCATGAGGGTTCCACCTTTATAACTTAAGCACCTCCCAAAGTCCTCACCTTCTAAAAAACATCTTTGAGGCTTAGGATTTCAACATCTGAATTTTGGGGAATACAAACATTCAGACCATAGCAGTAAGTTTTAAAAAATTTACATTTAATGTAATTATTACTATGTTTGAATTTAGGTCTACCGTTTTACTATCTGTTTTCTGTTTGCACTTTCTATTTTTCTTTTCCCTATTTAACGTTTTTCTTCCTTTTTGGGGTTACTTTAACATTTTTTAGGGTTGCATTTTATCTATTGTGTTTTTGACTATATTTCTTTGTATAGATTTTTTCCTAGTGGTTCCTTTAGGGATTATGATATACATGCACAACTTTCACAGTCTGCTTAGAATTGATATTCAAGCGAAATGTAGAAAGCTTACCAACTTTACTCTTCCCCCTTTATCATGTAGTTGTCTTAAATATTACATACACATGCATCATAAACACTATCGCTGTTATAATTTTTTCTCTCAGCCAAATTTTAAAGAACTCAAGAACTATTATATTTACCATTTCTGTTGCTTTTCTTTTCTTCTTGATGTTCCAAATTTCTTTCTGGTATCTTTCCCTTCTGTCTGAAGGGATTCTTTAGCAATTCCTTTAAAGCTGCTCTTCTGGCAGTAAATTCTCTTGGTGTTTCTCCATCTGAGAATGTTTTTATTTCCCTTCATTCCTGAAACACATTTTCAAGAATCCTGGACTGGCAGTTCTTTTCTTTCAGTACTTTAAAAAGGTTCCACTTTCTCCTGGCCTCCATGGTTTCTAATGAGAAATACACAGTAATTAAAATCATTGTTCTTGTGTAAGTAGTGCGTCATTTTTCTCTGGATGCTTTCATGATATTTTCTTTGTGTTTAGTTGTCAGCAATTTGATTATAATATGTCTGGGCATGAATTTCTTTATATTTATCCTATTTGAGGTTCACTGCACTTTATGTATTTCATCAAATTTAGGAAGTTTTTATCCATTATTATTTCAAATATTTTGTTCTGCATTACTCTCTTTCTTTGCATTCTGGGCTTCTTATGACACAAATATGAGACCTTTTGTATTGCCTCACAGATCCCTGAGGCTACCTCCATTTTTTAAAAAAAGCAATTTTCCTCTGTGTTGTTCAGATTGGATAATTTCTATTAATCTATTTTCAAGTTCATTGAATCTTTCCTCTGTCATTTCCATTTGGCTATTAAACCCATATAGTGAGTTTTATTTTGGTTACTATATTTTTTCAGTCCTAAAATTTCTATTTGATTCTTCTTCCAGTCTTCTGTTTCTTTGCCAAAATTTTCTAGCTCTCTGTTTGTTTCAACGGTGTTTGTAATTGCTTGTTCACACATTTTTATAGTAGTTGCTTTAATGTCTTTGCCAGATAATTTCAATGTATATGTCCACTTGGTCGTGACATTTGTTTATTTCCTTTTGCCATGTGAGTTGAGATTTTCCTGGTTCTTCATATATTGAGTAAATGTTGATGATATTCTGCACACTTTGAATATTACAAAACTCTACATATTGTTTAAATCCCATGGAGAGTGTTGATATTTTTGATTTAGCAGGCAATCAGCTCAGCTGGGTTCAGGTTACACATTTCCACCAACCATGTGTTGGATGTGGTTTCAATGTTCTTCCATCTTCAAAGCCTTTTCAGTGCTATTCAGATCTGTCTCATCTATGCGTCACCCAATGGGACAGGTCTGGGACCTGGGTGGTGGTCTATATGTTAGTTCAGTTCTCAAAGTCTTTACTATGCTATGTAGGATTAGATCCACACATGTGCAGCTCGAGGTGAATCTCAGTCATCACAAACTTCTTTATGGAATCAGTTTCCTGAGTCCTTCCCTTTCAGTGATCTCCCTGGTACTTTCCAGTTCTTTCAAGATAGTATTTTCAGTCTTTTTCTAGAAACTCAAAACTTTATTTACCTCACATTGCCATGTACTCCCATGACTGCACCCATGTCTGGGTCCAATAGGTAGAACAGGGAGAGAAAAAAAGTTAGTGCCAATAGACTTCTTTCTCATTCTTTGAGACTGAAGTACTGGGCTTCTTCTGTAGCTATCTTAGTCCTTGTTGATACCCCTTCTTGTGTTTCTTCCAAGACCTGGCTGGAGGTACTAGAGAAAAACAATGATAAACTCACCACCATTTCAGCAATACTTCAGATTTTGGTCTGCTTTCCTAATATACCTGCTACTTTTCAGAGTCTTTAAATAGCTGTGCCTTGCATTCCGTCCAGGTTTTATAGCTGCATTTGGTGGGAGAGACAGGATGGCGAGTGCTTACTTCATTTTTCCTGGAACCAGAATCCCCTTGTAGTTTGTTTTTATATTCTGAACATAGTGACTCATGTAACCAACAGTTTCTCTTTCTCTGCCTTTCAGAAATTTTAGAGCCAAACTTTGGCTGACCTATACCCACATCCAAACTCAAGTTACTCTGTGGTGTTTCCAACCTTTAGCCACTATGTCATATTTCAAATGTTTAAGAAAGGTCTAGGAAATTTAAGTAAACAACATCGTCTCCTAAATCTTACCATTTTCTCAGGCTGCCCCCTTGAATCACGTGTGCTTTCATGTGTGTATGTGTATGTGCTTTACACTCTGAAGAATCTTATGATCTAGCTGGGGCTAAAGAAAGACACTTGTGAAACAAAATGTGATATTCATTCTCGCAAGATTATTCACAGTTTTCTAAATATAATATGCTATTTAATGCCTGCATGCTAACGTGCATAGTGTTTTTTCTACCTAGAGTGATTTTTCATTCTTTTATGCCTGGAAAACTCCTATTTATCCTGCAAAGGCCTTTGGAGCATGTTTTCCCCTCTTTACTTAGGGGAAAGTAGGCACTGCTGTAGACACAGCTGGTTGCCTTTTTTAATGCTCCAAGAAAGCATCATTCACATACCAGTATTTTTATGCTGTGATACGTTGCATTATTGTTTCCACTTATTTGCTCCTTCTCCTGTAAGAGTATAATTCATCCTCCCCCTTGCCGTGATGCCAAGTAGATGGTACTTTTCTGTCCCATAGTTAGGGTGGGCCATATGACTTTCTTTGGTTGATAGAATGTGGATGGACATGATTCATGAGCTTTCAAACAGGAACTTATATATACTGTGTGGTTTAGTTCAGCCTTTTGTTCTTGATGTTTTCCATGAGTACAGGATATCTTGATGGGGGCTACCCTTTCAACCAGAATGAGAAGGCACATGGAGCAGAGACAAGGAAAGTCCCAGCTGATGTGCAGACCCATAAATGAGGAATAAACACTTCTTGCTGAGTGAGTCACTGGGATTTTCAAGTTTTTAAAAATTATTATCATTACTATAACAAAATCTGACTAAGAGTATATCTTATTCCCCAGCTGAACTGCTCTGCAGGGTCAGAAACTGCACGGGCGGAGCTCGAAATGTGAGAGGTACTTGTGGAAGGTTGTTGGACAAAAGAAACAAAGCAGACAATAAAACAAATGAAGATTTCACACAGAGGAGTTCCTGGGGCCTCTTATGCTTCCGGCCTGGACCTTCTGGGGCAAGTTCAGACAACATGGACAAATTGACAGCGACTGGGTTAGACCAAGTCTGAATATATGCTTTGGAATGGCACAGGTTTTCTAATCTAATCTCTCTCCTCGTCCTCATTTTTTATCATCCATAAAGAAGAAGGAACATAAAGGTGGATAAGAGTTGGATTACCCACTTTCAAAGGTCCCTTTTTCAGTGTTATTATTCTCTGATCTTTTTTTTTTTTTTTTACATTTTTTTCTTTAGTTCCTCATGTACCTACATAGTTTAGATGTACCTATAGAAGGGGCCAAGTCATTACATGGAAGATTCCTGCAAAGAATACAATTTCAATTATTTGGAATTTTATTATAGTAAAGAACTACAGATTGCATCAAACGAAATTATCAACAGCTCAACTCTATTTGGTGCCTGCCAAGCTGTGAGTGTGCAGCCTTTCCTGGGCATCTCAGGATCTTGGTTGTAAGCTGCCTTCTTAGCTTCCTTTCCAGCTTTGCTTGGTCCCTGCGTGCCACTCTCAACTTCCAACCCTGTGGCTCCTTTGCCTTGGTGTTGGCAAGAATAAATAGTGATTCACCCTTCTGTGCTGCCCACTGCTGCTTCTACGGAGAAAGGAAGATAAAGAGATGGTATTTTTGGCTTCTCATGTGCAACCAAGGAAAAGTGCATTTGGTCCCTTGCTCTTCAGGAGCGTGGGAGCTGTGCATAAAGACTAGCAAAACCATTGAGCTAGAATAAAGATTACCCAGTTCCATCAATTTAGAGATGAGGCATCAAAACCTGGAGATTTGGATTTACTCAGCACAGCTAAGCTGACTAGTGGGAGGGTTGGGATAAGAATTGGGTTTGTGACCCTCCCCCTGCAACTTGTTAATGCTCTAAAGATGGAAGCTTCAGGAATCTGAGGAAAATAAACTACATAATAAAATGCAAAATGATCCCTAAATTACACCAGGTAAGAAGCAGAAAAGAGATCTGATAGTTCAGTGCCTGTCTCCCCAATTCTTCTCTTTCTCTGCCATTAAACGCGTAATTTTGGGCAGACTTGATGACAATCCATCTTTAAAAAGGCCTTTGCAGATAATCAGCTTTTAAACAGCAACTAAAACATCAAAAGAAAAAAAAAAAAGAAAGAAAAGAAAAGAAAGCACAGCAAAAAACCCAGTAGGCTGCTGTTTTTATGAGGATCATGAGAAAACTGACAAGTCACTCAGCCCCTAAGCCTCAGCTACTGTAGTTATCAATTACGTATCATAATTCTTGCTTGTAAAGTTCTTTGAAATATTCAGATAAGATACTCTAAAGGGACAAAGTAATTAAGATGATTAATTACGACAGAAAAAAGTTTAAATCAGTGTTCCATATAGTGTCTTTCATATTACATTATTCTTAGTTCTTATCCTTCCTATTGCGGACACAGGAAATGGGCTGAGAGACACAGAAAGGATGCGATTCAGTTGAGGGGAGGGGTGCAAAAAGCTAGTCCTTGCTCCTCTGTCATGTGCTTTTCATGCATGGCCTCATCCATTACTTCTAACAAGGTCCTCTAAAGGAAGGAAAGGTAAGGAAACTCAGGCTCAGAGGGGTATATTTCTCAAGATTGCACAGAACCTAGACTTGAAGACAGACCTTTCTAACTCCAAAATCTAGGCTCCTGAGATAGGTTGATTTCTCCCCTTGCTTTGTGAGTGCATCTTAGAGGTAAGTGGGGCAAGTGGTGTGCAGTGGGGTGAGCAGGGATATGTAAACAATATTGGCTTACTGTCTCTGCACATTTATTAATTCATTGTTTTGTGCAGTCTTGCCAACTAGTCTTGAGGCACTGTGAGATAGAGATGAAGCTGACACTGTCCTCATCCTCAAGGAACTTGGGGTCTTGTAAGGGAAGGTAGACACTAAAAAACCACAGGAAAGTATTCTACATACTCAGAGGTGTACAGAGCAGTGGTGGTTCTAAAATTTTTATATAGGAGGGGCAGTTTGATATTGTCAGTTGACGCTAGACATCCATTCCCACCTCTTTGTATGTCCTGTCTTGTGTTGCAAAAGGCTAGAAAGTGAAAGCTTAGTTCTCCCAGAATCCCTAGCACTTAATGTTCTCAGTGTAAAATACCTTCCACCAAATAGATGCATTTGCTTGAGACTTGGAAAGCAGAAGACAAGCAGAGGCCATCTTCCTGACACTCCTGCTGATATGCTAGGCTCGGAGTTGTGAATGTTGAGAGACAGTTATAGCAGCTGAAGTCGGCCTATCTATCACCTGCATTGTGGGGGTCATAAGATAGTTGCGGTACAGTTGGGTTGATGGCAGTGTCTTCCTGGTTCCTGTGGCAGTGTTCTTGAACCCAATAGTACCCAAAGCACCCCCTGAATTCTTCCCCTCCAGCCCTTCTAACAATTTTATAAGCACTTAATCCTTATAATCAATCCCTTTCTTATTTATATATGTAGAGCAGGGTCTATTTCTTGCCCACATACCTAACAGACATAAAGGGGTTTAGGGAGAGGAATTGGTTGGAAGAGGGAGGTAGTAAGGAAATTACCTGGAGAAGTCATTTGCATGGTAAGTCCGTTGTGTTTCTGTATCTGTGTGTTTATTTTGATTGGCTTAGGGTGGAGAAGCTAATCAAGTTTGAGAGAGTATAAAAGCCACTTCAAACAATCCCCATTGTCTTCCTAGTCTCTATAATCTAGAGAAAGCCATACAGGTCCTGAAAGGTGATAATAAGGCCTATTTATGAGATGTGGGTTGGGAGACAGGGAGGCTTGTCAGGGAAAACTCCACAGAGGAGGCAATGCTTGAGTTGGGTCTTGGAAGATGGTGGCCCTTTGTTGGCAGATATGGGAAAGGGCAGATCATTCCGGGTAAAGGGGCACAAAGATTAAGAGCCTGAAGTAAAAGAAGGCATTGGGAATCCTCAGAACTGCAAACTGTTGTGTGACCAGAGCACGGGGGGTTGGCAGAGGGAAGCCTAGGGAGGTCTCCACTGGTCCAAATCTGCAGGGTCAGGTACACCTCCCACAGAGTTTGCATTGCATCCTGCAGGGAATGGAGAACTTCTGATGGGTTTTAAACCAGGAAGTGACATGTTTGGTTTGAATTTTGGAAGAATATTCTCTCTGTAGCAATGAGGATAGAGAATGAGATTGGAAGTGGGGGGATACTTGGGAAATTCAGTGACAGAAGATGTGAGATGACAGAAGCCTGATTCCAATGGGTTGAAGAGCGAAAGTGGAGGTCATGTTACCAGGAGTGCAGACTGGTCACTGCAGGAGCTTAATTAGGAAGCAAAGTTTGTAGGGGGAGAGTAACTAGAGAGAGCTACAGGGTCAAGAGAGTGTTTCGCTTATTTTTTTGTTTGTCTGTCCAATGTGCAAGGCTTCAGCCAGCTTATTGGTTAAATGAAGGAAACAAGGAAAGGAAAGCACTAGAAATACAAGAGAGACAAGTATATTTATTTGTTCATTTTTTGTGAAGTTTAAATAAATGATATACTATACTCAAATAAAGTGTAGATTTTTCTAATTATAAAAATCAAAATCACATTATAGTGGAAGACTCTATGGGTAATGATGCTTATAATCTTTTGATTGAGATGTATGGTAGACAGAATAATGACCCCTCAAAGATGTCTATGTCCTACTTCTTGAAACCTGTTAATACGTTACCTTACAAAACCAAAGGGACTTTGCGGATTGATTAAATTAAGGGTGTTGAGATGGCAAGATTATTCTGGCTTATCCAAGTGAGCGCAATGTAATCATAAGGGTCTTTATAAGAGGGAGGCAGTAAGGTCAGAGTCAGAGACAGAGATGGAAAATGTGATGATGGAAGCAGAGGAGAGAGAGAAAGATTTGAAAATGCTATACTGCTAGATTTAAAAATGGAGGACAAGGAAAGGGCGATGAGCCAAGGAATGCAGGCAGCCTCTGGAAGCTGGAAAAGGAAAGAAAATGGATACTTCCCTAGAACCTCCAGAAGGAATGCAGCCAACACCTTAACTGTAAGATTTCCGACCTCCAAAACTGAAAGCCAATAATTTTGGGTTGTCTTAAGCTACAAGTTTGTGATAATTTGTTACAGCAGCATAGAAAACTAATACAAAAAGAGATGAGATGGAAACCAGAAAATAAAGGAAAAATGGATATTCTAGATTACGTAAAGTTTTTAACTTTTTGCACTAGGTCCAGATTATAAACCTGCTGAAAGACAATTGAAAGATGAAAAAAGGTTATACAAAAGGCAATACACATGCAGACAAAAAGTGTTGACAACAATGATATATAAAGCACACTAAAATCAGTATAAAAAGACTAATCCAATAGAAAGTGAGCAAAGAATAATAAATTGGTAGTGTCAGAAGAAATAAAAAAATAGGTAAATATGTGTTGCTCAGAAATGCAAATGTAAGCATTGCGATAACTGTTTTCATCTGGACAAGTAGCAATGACTTATTAGACACCTGGCACTGGCCAGGGTGTAGAGAACAGGTATTGCCATGAACTCTAGGTGAGGTTATAATTTGGTAAGATCTTTCTCAAAAGCCACTTGGCAGTTATTACTAAGTGGTAACTGTACGTGCCCTTTGATTTAACAATTCCATTTCTAGGATTTCATTTTTTAGAAATGCTGACTCAAGTGAACAAAGACACAAATATAAGAACATTCAAAGCAGTATTGTTTGCATAGAAAAAAAAGAGAAATAGCCTAAAATGGGTACAATTAGGAGATTGTTTGAAAGACATTTGCTATATTCAAATAATGGACAACCATGCTGCCTTTTAAAAGATCGGGGTAGATAAGAGTAAATGTTTATAATACGTTGATAAGTGACCAAAGTTAGCTGCAGGATAATGTGTTCATTTTGATTCTTTTTTTCTTTTTTTTAAAGATTGTCCTTGAGCTAACACCTGTTGCTAATCTCTCTCTCTCTCTCTCTCTTTTTTTACCTTTCTTCTCCCCGAAGCCCCCCAGTACATAGTTGTATATTCTAGTTGTAGGTCCTTGTAGTTCTGCTATATGGGATGCTGTCTCAGCACGGCTTTAAGAGTGGTGCCATGTCCGTGCCCAGGATCTGAACTGGGGAAATCCTGGGCCACCAAAGCAGAGCGTAGGAACTTAACCACTCAGCCATGGGGCCAGCCCCTACATTTTTATTCTATTATAAAAATTTGTATATGTGCATTTCTATATTTGTGAATTATGTGCACATATAATTTTCATCAGTATTTGCATAGGAAAGAATCTAGCAGAAATCATAAACAAACTATTAACAGGAAAGGGTGTGATTGCAGGTGACTACTTTCTGTTTTATTTATTTCTCTATCATTTGGATTTTGTTTTTACAATGTAAACTTTTTAATTCAGGAGTAAAAAACTTATACAACTGTGAAAATGTTAGATGTTTAATGACTCTAAAGTGACTCATAATTGAGCATGGTGGAGCACATTCTTCTCTTGGTAACAAATGACCAATCTAATTACATGTGGAAGAAAGAGTCTGGCAAATTATTATTTTTTGCAGAGTAGACAACAAATAACTACTTGCTGAGTGAATAAATAAGTAAGTAGAAATAAATTCATATGCTTTGGTAGCTAAGAAAGGAAGGGCTTTATAAATCTCTCATAAGAACCAACAGTCATTTCTTTGATGCTACCTGAAGAAAGAAGTGTTCAAATATCTCTGGCCATTTCTTTCCTCCTTCTTCCAATTCCTGAAGCTACCCTCAGTATCCTGACATCAATTTGGAATCTTCATATAATACAAGTTATAAACATTACCTATTAGGGAGCTCAAGCACAATGTTTCATATTGATTAAGAGTGAATTATTTCAAGAAGAAATTCCGGAGGAAATCATCTCTCAAGTCCAATATTCTGAATTATGTGAACCGAGTGGTAACAATTACTAAATCAGTATAATTTTGAAAGGCATTTAAAGATCTCTCATTTAAAATGTGATTATGCTTAATTGCATCCTACTATTTTAAAAAATATTTCAACCTCGATAGTTTAAAAAAGTATTTGGACCATTAGCTACATTATGAAGGTGAATGAAGTTGAACATTCACATAACCAATTTCAAATGGACAAATGGAATCCAGTGACTGAAGTTTGCATTATATCTGATGAGAACTTAAGATTAGGCTTTACAGTTGAAATTTTAGAACTTTTATCTATTTACATGCTCCCGAGAGCCCCCTCCACCCCCATCAAGTTTTTTTGGCCAGAGTGGGACAACGCATAGACACCTAGTCCGTTCATCTCTGTCCAGGGAAATTGGAAATGGATTCAGAGGGGCCAGTTCTTCTTTAGGTGTAAGTAATCTAGAGTCAGGAGCAGTGGTGGATTCATATTTGTCTATGTGAATGGAGAGTAGAGAAATCCCATGGGGTGGGGAGAGGGGGAGAAGAAGGAGGGGGAGCAAAAGGAGGGGAGGTGTGGGAGAAGGAAGAAGAGACAAGGAAAGTAAGAGAGCACTGCCTGGATTCCTGAGGGCTTCACAGTGCCAGCTCCTGCCTAGGTCCATGTTATATTTGTATAACCATTTCTGCCTTTTTCCTCAAGCTACTTTGGTATAATTTCTACTACTTTCAAGAAAAAAAATGTAATTAGCACTAGAGAATAAATAGAAGCATCTTTTGTCCAGTATTATTTCAAATAAGTCTGGAAATCAAATTCTGTCTAGCTTGCCAGAACATCCTTGCACCTGCTGGAGCCTGTGTCTCATTTCCGGACTCTGGAGTCGAATAACTGTGGAGTCTGCCCCCATCCCTCGCAGCCTCAGAGTGTTGTGTTGTTCCATTCCAGCACTTGGGTTTCCACTGGAAGCAAGGGATTGTTGACTGTTGGGGGAGTCACATCATCACACAAGTTCTGCCTTATCCTTCCTTCACTCCTGACCACAAATGCACACACCACAGAATATTGGAGCTGGAAAGGGCCTCAGAAATCATCAGATCCAACCTCCTCATTTAACAGATGAGGAAACAGAGGTTCTAAGGGATGAAGAGGCGTATTCAACGTTACATGATACATTAGTAGCAAAACCAGGAACAGAACCTTCCAACACTAGACTTTTCCTGTGTACCACCAGCTGAAGTGAGCATCTGTGTTGGGCCACAGCCAAGGAAAAAAAACAATGCTGTGGGGAAATGGTGATAAACTTCATGAAAAACAGCAATTTTCATCAGCTTTCCTCCTCTTGGGAGGCGACTTAGAGTTTTTGTTCCCTCTTGCAGAGCATTCAGCCCTGCTCTCACAGCAAGAACAGCATTCAACTTTTCCCAGCTTTTGTTTCCAGCCAGGGTCAGGATAGTAAATAAGAGGAAAGCTCTGAGCTTAATTGGGACTTCTTTTGTAAAACAGAATGGAAGGGTCACTTAAATGTCAAAACATTTTCCAGGGATCTGGGCAACTTACTTTTCCCTAAAGCAATTGCCAAAATCTTCAGCATGACATTTGCATTGGAGAAAGGCTTGCATAGAATCAGAAATCACACGAAGCCAGGTTTTCACTCTCTGCAATGATGGAAATAGGGAATTCCCACAGAGGTTTTGCAAATATTTTGCTTTTGTTTTTTTCAATTATTTTTGGCCTTAAACGTGGTTTCCAAGCTATTTCATGAACCATACTTTTCCTATGCAGAAATTGCGGTCATTAAATCACCCCAGAGTCAAACATTTCAACAAATTACTGGGACAAATTAATCTTAAAGCAGTCAAATGAATATTCACTCTCAATAAAATTAATAATCAAACTGACATCAAAGCTATATTCATGGAGATCTTTTAATGGATGGTAACATATGCACTATTCATTTCGTTATTTTAATTAATGGCCAATGGTATGCACTTTTAATTAATTATTCCCTATCTTGTGTACTGAAAGAGGAGAGTGAATTTAGTTGAACTTTACTATTTCAAGACAATCATTCAGAGCTCTGTTACTTTCAGTTCTAAAGTTTAGCTTGCTTGGTAAAAATTTTCTCATTGTTAAAGCAAATTTATAGTACATTCAAGGTGTCAGGGGAAAGGTTAAAATGCTTACCTCAGTCTCTCATTTCCTTGTCAGAGCAACCCTGTACGGTAGGCATTTTTACCCACTGTTACCCTCCTTTTATTGAGACAAGAGGGACTCAGAGAGATTGAGAGACTTAAGATCATGCAACCACTGTCTGGCTGAGCTGGAAAGTGAACCCAAGTTTTTCTGACGCTATAGCCTGTGCTATTTTCTCTGCCAAGATGCATCCAACAGCCATTCAGCTGCAGTTTATTTATTCATTAATTAACTTACTCATCAAACATTCATTAAGTCCCTATAATACATGGACCAGACAGACTCTGGCAATACTAAGATGAATAAGATCCAGACTCTAACCTGGGGGTGAGAGGTGGAGATGGTTACACTTGGAAACAGAAGATCACCAAACAATGTGGCCACCTCTGTCACAGAGCTGTGCACACAAAGCAACAATAAGAAACGCTTTATTTGTCAATAATAAATTTTACTTATTTCTTCACTGAAGTCATATTGTTGGCATTCTTTGAGTTGCTTTGTGTAATTCAAAATAGTAGAACTTCATTTCTTTAATAGCTTTTGGTACTTCAGATTATACTGCCTAAGGCTGGCCATTCACCAAGCAGCCCAACATTAGTTAGGCTTTACCTTATTCACCTTATTGATGTCTGAGCTAGGGAAATTGTAAAAGATACAGCAAGCCAGGCTGACATTTCATCCAAGGGATGACTTAGGTTCAGAATATGAGTCAAGAGACCTTTTACCTCTTCCAGGAAGCTAGGAAATCAACACCCTTGCTCCATCAGCATTTCACCATATGTGTTATTCTTGCAAACATTGTTCTTTGAAATCCCTTAAGACATAATTTTGAAAGTGAATATTTTCTTCAGGTTTATATATATATATATATTTTTCCAGAAACATTTATTGAGCTCCTTCTAGCTTTTAGCTACTGCTAAAGTAGCTAAAGTATATGCAAAGTAGGAACATTTATTTGAAGGAAGCCTGTTTTCACTCATTTTAACAAGTCATTTCACCATCTATGTATTGGAGACAAGAGCTGCTCTGCATGCTTATCAGGGTTGTAAATGGGATCAAATGAGATAATACATGCAAAATTATTTTGAGAACTCTGATAAATATTATAATTCTCATAAAAGTAAACTTATGTGCTCCAAAGTATATAGTTCATAAATTGCAAGGTATGTGGGTGTGGTTTAGGCAAACTAAAGGATTTCATTTTTGACAAATTTCAGTTGATTACACATTCTATTGGTATGAATGACTTTAAAACACATTTGTTTTGTGGGTTCAGGTGTTGAACTTTTTCGTAGCAGGACACACTTGCCCTTTCTTTTTAAAGCACATCTGTTTTAATGGACTTTTGTTTTTTACACAATGCTTCTGATTCAATGCAACTAGAAGTCAGTTTGATCATTCTTTTTTGGCCTTTCTAGAACTCCAGTATATATCAGATGACAAAAAAACAAGTGAAAGCTTTCAACACAGCCAAATTAAAAGTCTAAAAGCTTTTTAAAACCAGGAATTTAACTTTTCACAAAGATGGACCCCTGGTTTTGAGAATAACACTGATCAACAGTGCCGTCATAGTCCCAGATCTGTTGTACTGTACTTCAATGCTGTTACAATTTGTTACAGAAAGTGCATCAAAATCAAGTGATTAAATCTGAGATCTGGCTGCTGTGAAAGTTTGAAATAACCACATAAAAGGAGACAGGCTTGTGTTGTCAGCACATGCAAGTGCAGCTCAAATGTGCTGAAGGAGCCGGTAATTAATGATCCCGAGAAATCAAGAGATCGGAGGGCTGAGCAAAGAAAGGTTCAGGGTGGGGCTGCACCTATGGATGGAATCGGCTGGTGTTAGTGAAAGTTACTGCTGGAGCTATGGATTGCCTCTGGGAACGTGTCAATACTTCCTCCTAATTCTAGTTACTATTTCCAAAGGCTATAAAAGGAAAGTCAATTTTGTGTAGGCTGCCTGGAAAAAGAAAGTAAAACACCCAGTGAGCCATTGGCATTATAAAATTATCACATAGAATGCATTTAAAAATGTGGGGAAAATTGGGGGCAGGGGAAATCTATTCTTCTATTTCCAGGCAGATGACAGAGTCTGGCAATAAAGTTTCATTGCTCATAAAGTTAGAGTGCTTTGATATAACAGTTCTAAGAGAGGCTTAGAATGCCCCAGATGAATTCTTTAAACCACAGTCACCATCCATGAGAATACATTGGAGGCAGGCATTGATGGAAGGCAGGGAGAGGAATACTGGAAACTCAGTTAGGTTTGAGAATTGGCTGTACCACTCATCCCACAATGGTTAACTTTGCTTTCAAACTTTTTTTGAGATTTTCATTTTGCTATGATACTATTTTTAAAGTTCAAAGATCTGTTTTTCTCTCAATGCTCTTAGATTTACAGCCTTGTGTTTTTATTTGGTGAATTAAGTATGCTACTTTCCTCCCTGAGGGTGTCAATTATAGCTTATTCAGTTTCTATCTGCTTACTGCGATATTTCTGGTTCTCCTGAATTACTTTTTGCTTGTTGGATATCTTAACTCCTCTTTTTCACGTTGGGGCTTTCCTTAAATGACTTTTGATCCTTGGCTTCCACTCATTTTTGAGAATGAGGCAATAAAAGTTTGATCAATAATTATGTATAAATGGGAAGGGCTTATCAATGGATGGCTTTTTCATGGAGGGACCCCCATCTATCAGTACATGCAAGTCTTTTCTCTTGGTTTGGCCAGTTTCCTACCTGAAAGGGGTAAGCCTTTCTACCAGCATTCTGGAAGAAGAGAGCAGGGATCTTACCATTTACTTAATGCCCATATTTTCAATATTACACGATGACCCTCAGTTCTGCCTATGCATTGAGCTCAGAATCTCTCTGGCCCACACTTTTTAGAGAGTAAACCTCTGTCTTCTGTTGGAGTGGGAGAGACTTCTATGGTCCTAAATGCATTTTGTACAGATTTTCAATTATCTTCTTATTTTTATAGCCCATCTGTACTCCCACTCTTATATAATAGGGTGCCTCCCACTCCTGAGCTTTTCCATGGATCAGCCTGGCTTCCTCCTACTGCTCGTGGTAAGGTCATTTCTCTCAGCTCTACGTCACCAATTACCTTTCATCTGCCAGCTTTTTAGTTTCCAAAGTTATTTTGCTGTTGTCTCCTTTCCTGTTCTCTTTTTGTTTAAAAAAAAAAATCTCTACTTTCATCTAGCAGAGTTTTGGGAAGGAATTGATAAACACCATGAGTAAGTGTTTATTTTTAATGTTGCTTTTTAAAATTAGATTGTAAATGTAATGTGCGTTATTATAGACAATTTGTTAATTAAATTATAATGTGTAATACAAATAATCCAGATCCTATTTTCTGTGGGTAATTAACATTTTGGTCATTTTCTTGAAGCCATTTTTTTCTAGAATTATTTTTTACATAATGGAGACCATTTCATAATTATAATTTTGTATCTTCTTTTTTTATTTTTTTACTAAATGTTATAAGGATTTCCCATGTTATTAAAACAATTTGTAAACATTATTTTCATAAGTTCCATTATGTTGATTTTAATATACCACAGTTTATTTAGCCATGTGTTTACTACTGGGCATTTGGGATGTTTCTCTTTTGTACTATCTTAAAAAAAATAGAGGGGATGAAAACCTGTATACAAAGCCTTTTCTGTATTTTGAAATATTTTCAAGGATTAAATTTCAGGATGTGAAGTTATTGAGTCAATAAGTGTGAACAATATTAAGGTCACTAGCATATTAAATCAAGCATTATATATTTTTAGCATTTAGTAGAAATGAAATCAGCATAATAGTTACTTGGCTATTCACAGTTACCTGGTATTTCCTTGTCTCCTATCATGTCATAAAGAAGCCAAAGGGCAACTCACAGCCGTGTCTGGCTTTGTTCCAACCCCTTCTTCAGAGCCAGGTTCACCTCTGACATTTGCAGGAGCTTGGGTCAAAAAACGAATGGAATCTCTCAACCCATAGGCCTCCTCCTACCTTTACTTCCCATACCTGACTTTGGCCTGGACTACATGTATGTAGATGTTCCAGTCTCTTCATCCAAGTGAATTCACACCTTAAATATGCTCATCTTGGGCATCTCTCAGGGTTAGGGGTGTCTACACTGGCAGTGTAGTCCATCTTTGAGAAGAAAGACTTTGGAGCTCTTTGGGCAGGGAATTCAAAGATTGCAGTCCCCAGAATGTGGTCTAGAATGGGAGGGGGAGGGCATGAGCTCTAGATAGGCACTTCTCCTCGACCCATGGACTCTTCACTTTGTGGGGAGGGGTGCAGCAGTAGTGAGGCCAGAGTGGGGCCTCCAAAGGTCAGGACCCATGGCAGGCGCCCTAGGATCCTGGGTCTAAGGGCGGTGTTACTTATAGCCTATGGCTCACCTGTTCTCCAGAAACAGTCCCCTATAAACATGGCCCAATTTAGCAGGGGATAAAGGTGGGGTGGAGGATAGGGAGTGGGAAGGGTGGTAGGAACATGGGGAGGAAAGGGATAAAGAATAATAGCTCGTCCATTTTTTTCTGAGGAAGTCAAGATAGACTGAAAAGCTAACAACTATTACATGTAGTTCTCCTGTATGTGAGTGAAAAATAGATTACACCAAATATAATACTACAATATTACAAATTGACTAGTGACCGGTCAAAGATATTAAGTCCCAATCCCTGGGATTTGTAAATGGCAACTTAATTGGAAAAGGGGTCTTTGTAGATGCAATTAAGTTAAGAATTTTGAGATGAGGAAATTATCCTGGATTATCCGGGTGGCTCCTAAATGCCATCATGAATATTGTTATGAGAGAGACACAGAGAGAGATAATACAGACACACAGAGGAGAAGGCTATGTGGAGACAGAGCAGCAAGAGATGTGGCTAGAAGCCAAGGAATGCCGACAGCCACCAGAAGCTGGAAGAGCCGAGGAAAGGACCCTCTCCTAGAGCATCCAGACAGAGAGAGCATGGTCCCGCCGGTACCTTGATTTTGGACCTCTGTCTCCAGGACTGTGAGGAAATAAATTTATCTTGTTTTAAGCCACACAGCTTGTGGCAATCTGTTTTAGCAGCAATGGGAAATTTATGCACATACTATTAAATGGAAACTATCATTATCACCTACCTGTCAATCCCTAATACATGGGTTTCAAGAAATAGAAAATGAAATCCTTAGGTCATATTTTGCCTGGCCAAGGATTTTTGCAGAATACCAGTTAACATTTTAATAGTCTGCAGTGCCTGTCATTCAAGACAAAGACATGCTAAAATTCCTGTGATTGTTGCATATTACCACAGATTAAACCCTCATTTCTACTCCCCTAAGCAACATGATATGGGGTAAAGACTAGAGGTGTGAAATCAGATCTTGGCTCAACGCTCAGCTCTACCATTTACTAGCTGTGTGATCTTGGACATATTACCTAACCTCTTACTCTGCAACATGGAGAAAAACTTGTCCTGGTACCATCTTCAGAGATACTTCAAAGGAATCGTGGACTCTTCATGAAGATCTCTCCTGATCAATCTCAGCTTCATACACGTATTCCTTTAATGTAGTCCAGGGCCTCATAAACTCTGGGCACTCAAAGATTGTAGTGTGGAGGATGCAAGTTTTTCAAATTTTGGATAATTTGGTTCATATCAAAATGTGAATGGTTTTACGTAGTACTTTTTTAAACCAGAGGAATTAGTCTCTAATAGTAGAAATTTATTCATTATGGCTGACCAAGAGGATGATATTTTAGTCAGAATAGCATTTTGTGTATAAATTTCAGGAATAATCTATTGAAAAATCAGCCCTTTTATGTCAGCATTTCTGTCTCATTAGACACAAAACAACATAGAGGAGAGGGAAAAGCAGTGCAGTCATAAAAATAATAAAAAAACAGGATTCATCTTCTTACGTTATTATTGCAGTCTCGAAGAGTTTACATTTAGAACAAGGCTTATTTCCCTTTCTGTGGGAGAGAAATCAATTGAAAATCACACGGGGTAAACAATCCCCGTTATAGATCTTAAAGAGCAGAACTGTGAACATTAAAATTTCCATGAACAGCAGCAGACCATCCCTAACTTATCAAACTGGATTGAAGCCAACATTCACAGCTGCTCTTTCTTCTCAATTTTGCAGAAACAGCTTGGGAGGAATTAGTCTTACTCTGTATTTCTTATGGAGGAGGTGCTCCTTTTGACTTGGCCTGGAATTAAAATATTTAGCACTAAATATTTTCAAATGCCCACTTTTAATTTAATCTTTTAAAAGCATTTTAAGCCTCCTTTTGGAGGATCTGTAGGTGGTGGGTTGGGTTGCAGAATGTTCCTTGTGATTGCAGCTGTTGCGGCTGTAGGAGTATCGTGAGTGATTACGAGATGGATTCTCTGATGTGTGGACCAGATGTGTTAGTGGGAGATATAACAGATGATTTCCTTTGTTTCTTTATTGTTCTGTGGCAGGTGGAGGATGATAAACTGGTAGATCGCCAAATGGAAGACATCGAGAAGCTGAAACTTGGTGAGCAAGTGGCTGGACAGTTCAAGAAAGTAGAATATCTGAAAAAAAAGAGGGACATTTTGGCTGGTGCAGTTGGGGAGGAAGAAGATCAGTGGTGTTCTGGTTAATGTTGAACATCAAGCTCTCTGACAAAACACACAAAAAAGATCCTGATTCGTAGTATTTGCTGATGTTTGTGAAATAAATACTCCCAAGATGGCTGATTTTAAGCAACAGTATGATGTTAATTGGCTGACAAAATTTCTGAAAATGTGACTTTTGCCTCTGACAAGCTGGTACAAGCCAGATCCAGTGCATCATTGGCAAGATATGAGCTGAAATGTGCTTTTGTTTTTGTTTTTTATGATGGAATCTTCCATTATAAATGGAAGTGGTTTAGGTCTGAGATAAAGTCTAACGGCACAGGTTCTTGGAGACATCTGGACATTAGGAAGTCAGGAAACTGTGTGACATCTCTAGTCTGTCTTTGACCCTACACATGAGTTGTTTCCAGTAGTAACATTCTGACCATGTGTTGATGGGTGCAAGGTTATTGTGAGTTTCATGGACCATGTGAATGCCTCTGAAAACTGGCCAGGATGGCATCATGAGTTATGTGTCTCTGTGGCCAGTGACGGTATATACTGTGTCCTATCCTTATAGGGCAGGTACAAACTTCTTTTTTTGCCTCCAGGGACACCAGGAGGCACTCATATGCACTCTACTGTCATTGAGTATTTGTTCAGTGGTGACATCAGACTGCCTCCATTATAGCTGCTGTGTGGCTTTTGACCTATACTGGTTTCTGCATCTAGATATACTTGTGATAAGGATTCCCCTTCCTTAACATGCTCCTTTTGTTTCTGAGAAAGAACATTTGTATGGCAATTTGTCAACAAATGGTGAAGTGTGACTTCCAGCACACAGTGAAATTCTGAAGTTTTCTCAGTTGTTCCAAGTGACACAGGAAGGTCTTAACACATCTTCAAGGGGCACCAGGCTCCTTGGGGGTAATACCTCCTGCCTTGAAGGTGTTATCATTGACCATGTGTGTCCCCATACCCTGTAATTGACTGTAGCTGAGGCCCATTTTTGGAGAAACAGGGAAGGGAAGAAGTCATTGAGGCAGTGCCCTCCTGGATAGGATGTTAGACACTGCCATGCTGGGTGAGAACCGATGAAACACCGTCTCAGAAACCAGCACAGCTGTCTGCACTTGTCCTCTAGAATAGCCTACAGGTCAAATCCAATGCCTGCCTCTGTTTTTGTAGTTTTATCACAACAGGGCCACGCCATTTATTTGCCTATTGTCTATGGCTGCTTTTGTTGCTACAACTTTTGACGGAGACTGTACAGTCTGCGAAGCCAGCAACCTTTACTATCTGCTCCTTTACAGACTTATTCCCTGGTCCCTCCTGTTTTTCTACTCCACTGCCCCACATCCTCACTTTCCTGATTTCTCTACTTCCATGTTGGTAACTATGTGATGTGATAGGGGCTAATGCTATCGTAGAAATCATATTTCAGTATACACATGTATCAAACCAAAAAGTTGTACACCTTAAACTCACAAACTGCGATAGGTCAGTTATATCTCAATTAAAAAAAAGATAAAAGGGATCAAATGGGAAATGTTAGATAGCATATTGTAGCTGTTTCTTTCTTGGACTATATCTCAGTTTATAATACCTTCCAGGATGCTAATGAGAACAGAAGAATTCAAAAGATGATAGATGGTCAATGTTAAGTATGAAATCTTTCCTGTATTTAAATTCTCTTTGAAAAGTATGAGCACTTGGGTAGAAGAAAAAAAAAGACAGAACTTCATTAGTTCCCGTTTTAGAAGAAAGAATCAATTTTTCTTCATTTTGAAATTTTCCCCTTTCCCAGAAATTGGAGAATAAATCATGCATTTCTGACAAAAAAAGAACAGACCCTGCCTCTTTTTTTTGAGAAAAGTTTTTATTAGCAATAGTTACCAGGTATGTTCTCGACAAGAAATATGGACATCAGCTACTTACTCCTACAACTTCTCTGGGAAAAATGTCTTCCCACAAGCCCAGCAAAAGGGCAAAAGTGTCATATTTTGGACATATGGCACCCTCCAAATATTTGCATCAGGCTTGGACAGCTGACCACAGTGACTGTGTTAGTTTCTAGGACTCCTGTAATGCAGTAGCACCAACTGAGTGGCTTCAAATAACAGAAATGTATTCTCTCATAGTTCTGGAATCTAGAAGTCCAAAATTAAGGTGTTGGCAGCGAGCCTGTAAGAGAGGATCTTTCCTTGCTTCTTCTAGCTTCTGGTAGCCTCAGGCATTCCTTGGTTAATGAGAACACAACCCCAATCTCTGCCTCAGTCTCACATGGCCATCTTCCCTCTATGCCTGTGTCCAAGTTTCCCTCTTCTTTCAAGGACACCAGTCATAATGGACAAAAGCTCACCCCAATGACCTCTTCTTAACTTCATTACATCTGCAGAGACCCTATTTCCAAATAAGGTCACATTCACAGCTATTGGGAGGGTAAGGATATCAACATATCTTTTGGGGGGGACACAATTCAAGCCATACTAGTAACCAAATATTTGTGAACCGTGACTGGACAGAAAGGAATGAATTGAGCCAACCACATTCTCTATCTTGGGAATCTGAAATTAAAGCAAAATAGGAACTTTTTCTTAAAGGATGTCATGAATCAGGCCTGTGACTAGCCAAAGCCATGTGCAAACTGAAATTATAAAGGAGCAAAAGATATACATAGGTGGAGAGTATAAAAGAGAGATGATGTGCATAGTGAAACAAGGATGAAGAGAGACAGAAGGAAAAAGAAAGAAGAGTTTGCACAGCAGCGTCAGTTCTTCAAATGAGCAGCCTTATATTTAAGCTCTTTGTTCCCCTAGATGAGATAACCCAAATGGTTTTTTGTTGCTTGAAAAGAGAAGAACAAAATCCTAATACCTGTTCTTGGTCCAGAAGATTTGGGCGGGGACGCTCAGGTTGGGAAGTACGATGAGGAAGGAGGCAGAAGGAGTAAAACCTGCCAGCTCCTTCGTTTCCTCTTTTGTTTGTGCTTGTCGCTAATCTTTGTTTTCTGTCCTGGCTTCTCATAGGCACCATTTGTTTGTAAAATCATCCTGACCTTCAAATCTAGCTGGAACAAAGGATGGGGAAGAGCTCTTACTGATATTACATCCTTTAATTAAGTCATGCATCTCTCATTCTCCTGGGCTCAGCTGGATGAATAGAAAGTAAAGTATGCGCCCACGCGTGCGCCCACGCATGCGCGCGCGCGCCCACACGCTCCCCCGTCCTTTTTGCTTCTCAAATTTACTCTCCAATCTGAACTAAAATTTTCCTTTCAGTGTATGTTTTGTATAATATGAATTGTTTGCTGGGTCAATAAAAGACAAGGTGATGGAAAAACCAAATGTTAGATATTTCCTAGTCCACATACTGACACTTTCTATATGGGAAGCATGGTTTCAGGTGTGCCCTAGACTTGCTATTTGAAGTAGAGAACCTAGTTGCTAGCTCAGGGTACACTCCCTCACAACTGGAGACTGGTGTCACTCTTTCCTAAACATCCTGCATGTTAACATTCTCAACACTCGTGAGTGCAACACGCTGTGCACTCAAAGAGATGGCAAAGTAAATTGCATGCAGCCTCAGCTTTTCTTCCTGATCAATAGAAACAATCATGTGGTTTTTCAGCTTTCCAAGAAGGTGGCTTTGATAGTCTGTTCAATTAAAGTTTCCTATATCAACCTCCAGAAAATCTAAGAAAATTTTCCAGAAATAATTTTAGTTCTCTTGAATACATTTGCTTTCTGGCACTTTTAAACCTAGGTTGGAAAGATCTTTTTATTCTTAAAAGGTTTCAGGATGGAAATTTTCATCCTTGCTCTTTGAAGATAATGTCTTTACTCTTCTTGGTGACCTTGCCTTTGAGGTGTGGAGCCAAGAAGAATCCTGAAGTCTGTTTGCTACTTTTGACTTTGCTAAGCAATTTCCATCCAAACACCTTTATCTCCCAATCTTTAGCAATAGCTATTTCAGCTGTAAGGGTGTTCCATTTTATTGAGAAACCTTTTACCAATTGCGAGAGTTTCTTTTATATGAACCTTGACACACCTTACTAGCTCGGTTGTAAAATCTTTACAATCATGTTATCTGTCAGGATCTGAGAACGATGTACGAACAATGTCAAGTAAAAGGTACATCTTGTGGCAAAAACTATATTATGCAGTTGCCTGGCACATTTAAATCAGTCATGCTTTGTTTTAACTCAAGGAAAATAGTTTATGTGTTTGACAAAACCAAATTATGTTATAAAAATCCTATATGACGCACTGTGAGAAGTTCTCTCATATTCATGAAATTTTTAATTTAACTAGAGATTATCATATAAGAAAAAAATCAGATACAGCATCATCAGGAAGCACAGCAATAAAATCAACAGGAAAATAACTGCACCAGTGATTGTCTTCCTTTTAGGACCTTTGGTTTCTTCTTTATAAATCTAGATTTTCAAGTGTTTATCGTTTGTCATTTATTAACTTTAACTTTATCCTGTTGAAGGTAAAGAAACATATGACAAAATAAAGCCCATATTTTTTTTCCACTGTGCTCCATTCAAAAGAAAGAAAAATGAGGAGTAGGATGTGATAATCCCCTTTAAAGAAACCGTTCTGGTTTCTTATTTTTTGTGCAGCTGTGATGCTATCATATTAAGAGGGAAGGAATAATCGCTACATAATTAAATTTGCTCTCTCAGATACCACTGTCAATTTATTTTTCTTTATATTCTTAAAAGTTACTAGAAAATATATCCCATGCTTGCTTTTGAAAAACCCAGCCTGGATAATAAATCAAGTGCTGTGCCAAATATTTCTTTCATTGCAGATCTTGTGAACTCTAAGGATTTTTTTGTTATTTTCCTTTGATTTGAGGGAAAAACCAGGATCTCTGTTTAAGACGAGCCCAGATTCTGGAGGCAGACTACTTGTTTTCAAATCTTGCCTCTGCCACATATTAGCTTTATGACCAAGGGCAAGGCACATAATCTCTCTTGAACTGAGTTTCCTCATGTGTAAAATGAGATTAATAACGTTATTTTTCCCACAGGGTTAGAAGAGCACCAGACAAAAGCTGGTACAATGTGTGTGTTAGCTCTTATTATTATTTGCATGATGACTAGACAACCTGTTCCACACGGCAAACATTCGATCATGAGCACTTACCTGGTAAATTCATTTGTTATCTGCTCTTCATGGGGCCATCATGCTGCACAGCATAGAAGATAATGTAAGTGACCCCCCCCCCCCCGGGACCCAGTATTGCGTTGGGCAAGAATGATGTCTCCTGGTGTTGTGTAATTTGGAGGGTTTGATCCATCTGCTTCTATTGTATACCTATCAAAGCAGACCACCAAGTATTTTGAGGAACTTCCAAACCATATTAAGATGATGAATTTCCTCTCTACATTCTAGAAAAGGAGAGGACAAAACCTCCCATTGTAGAAGAAAACAAATTAAACAAACATCATGTATACAGAGATGTGATCAAATTAGACTAAGCATTGTAGTCAGTGTCATATTCTGTAATTCATTTAAAACACGCAGAGTATTCTGGGGAGACCTCAGAGTGCTGTGCGTGTTGCTCAGGTGACATAAAATTGCTCTTAGGGAATTGGTATAACTAAATGTTTTGGTTCTGTTATCACTGCATTATTTCCAGTGGCTCTTCCCCAATAGCTGTTGCTTTCAGAAATGTGTCTTTTATAGGGTAAGGCAGGGTAAGATGTTCTGTTTCTTATTCTGTATTTAAGACTTTGAATATGTGATCCAGAGTGGTGAAGTCACTCATTGTATTAGCATTTCAGAGCTCACCCATAGACATCAATACTCAAGAGACATTGATACTCAGTTGGACTAAATTCAAAAGGATCCTTTGAACTTTAAGGTATGGGAATTTGAGTTTATTTTCTGTTTCAAAACGATAACCACCTGCTGCCTTGCCAGAGTTTTGTTTCTTCCAGTCAAAATAATGTAGCTCTTAAAAATTCATTTGCTGTACTGAGAAGCAGAACATTAGGAGGAAATGTTCTTTTCTATTTCTTTAGTTTTTGTTTGTTCCCCAAGTCGATCACTAAACCCCAGAGGTAATGAAATTTAATTCATCATCATAAATATAGCATGAGGCACATTTAGGAATTTTCTAGTCTGCAATCCAATCATATCATCCTCTTTTTCTGGCCAAAAAGAGACTGTTGCCAACGGTACAGGGAAGGCATCTGAAGTTCCTTTTCATGACTTCACATTGATAACAACTACTTGCAAAAATAGACTGTGTTCAAAACATGAAGCGCTTCTTCATATCTCCTCAAAGAATTGTGAAATTACTATGTGCAAATGTTTGTAAAGGCTTTAATTAACGCCTTATGATTTCACATCATAGAGATTTGTAAATAAATGGTGGATTGAAATTTCAAAAGTATTTTTGTACACAATACATTTAATTAAGGCTTAATATCTCTTATTATTTCCAGGAACTTCTGTAACCCTATATCCTAGTTTCTGCCATTTCTTTCTGTCTACAGTATTCTTACTTCCGATCCTTCCAACTGCCTTATTCTGCATCAGTTTGTCATTACATCATGGACTGACGATGGCTTCTCTCTCAGATTCTGATTTTTCTGCCTATATTTGACCATGTCATCATCCATTTCAATAACACTTTTATATACTTAATGCCCTTGACTTTCTGTAGTATTTTCCATTTATTATTTTATTTTATTTTGGTCTACAACCTGAATTTTCCACGTTCCCTGCTCTTGGATTGCTGGAGAAAGTCATGGTGATTAGGTGCTCTAAGAATCTATGGCGTGTAAAGTTTGATGAGCCTGCAGCAAACCCTTTTAGCCAATTGCTATGATTCAGAGTCACAGTCCTCAGAGCTGCCGTTCCAAAGATTTTTTTTTTCTTTCTTTAGACCTATAATCCCATCCACAGCCCCTTTCATCTTCACGCAGATGAATAACACCATCTGAAAAACGTCCAACTCATTTCCCAACTCACATTCCCTCAGGTATTTCCAAGCTTACGTTTTTTTGTATTTTCACCTGTCATCTTATTCTTAATTCTTATAATGAAGGAAATCCATTTCCTTCTCAAGGGCAATGGTTTACTCTATGCTCACGATTCCATTCTTTTTGCAAGACTCGCTTCATTAATTATTCCTTTTATTTCACATCTTCAAGCGCTCTGTTTCCAATTTCTTTCTTTCTTTCTTCCAATTAACACACCTGTATCTTCCCTTTAAACTGCTTCTTTCTGTGTGTTTCCTTTTCAGTAGCAGTCGATGCACATTAGCTCCATTTTTTAATAACTTGCTGATTCCATAAACACTTTAGAATTTGATGTCTAGCATTCCATTGAGAGAAATACTCTCTTGGAAGACACGATCTCCTAATCGTAACTATCTTATATTTAAAATAAATCTTATGTATGTTTACATGCTTATTGTCTATCTCTCCAAACAAGAATGTAAGTCCCTTCTAGACAGAGACTTCATCTGTCCGGGTCCACTCTGTATCTCCTATATATCCTGCCTGGTGAAGAGCTGGCACTCCATATTCATTGAATGACTAGGTAATCACCTAATCCAAGAGCCCCTTCTCAAAACTCCTTCAATTTTCAAAGACTTCTGATAATAATTCTGTTCAATATTAATGTTATTGAGGCAACATATTTTTTAGGAGTCATTTTTGTCGTCTTTCATTTCCACCGCCATATCCAGTCAGCCCCCAATTTCTTGTTTGGCAAACTCTCATTCTTTTCTTATCCATTCTCACTTCAGCATTCTCAACTGGAAAATTTCAGTGCCATCTAATAGTATCCTAGCCTCCTTCCATGCCTCTCTCCCAATCCATCCTGCATTGAGCTACCTTGCGTAATCTTCATCTAAAACAAAGTTCTGGTCGCACAACTCTCAGGAGCTTCTGTTGCTCACCCACTAGAATTGGAGGAGTTCTGTGGTTTGGCTCTAAGTGGTCTTTTTTGCCTCATCCCTTGATAATTTCCTACATGATCTTTATGCCTCAGTTAAACATTCTCTGAAGACACTCCATGGTGTTCATAAATGTAGACACCTTTCTAATCCAGTTCTTCTGAAACTTCTTCTCTTAGCTATCTAACCCATCTGCCAGAATTTAATTCAAATTCTGCGTCGTCTAGTAAGCTCTGTCAACACTCTCCAAATGGAAGTGACCTCTTCCACCTTTAAATCTTCATAACACTTTGCACTCCTTTAGTGATATGCCTCACATTATGTATTTATTAAACACATCTGTGTGCATTTTCCTCTTACGTACAAAATTATATATCATTTGAGCACAGGGATATTGTACTTACATCCTTTTATTTCCTTAGTGCTTATCATAGTATCGTTTTTTCCCCAGCTTTATTGAGGCATAATTTAGACCCAATGAAATCGATTTTAAGTGTACAGTTTGATGAATTTTGGTAGTTATATAAAGTTATCACACTATAATCAAGATACAGAATATTTCTAATATTGTAAAAAGTTTCCTCATGCATCTTTGAAATCTATCTTCTTCCTTTAATCCCCAGCTTCGAGTGATTACAGATCATTCTAGAACTATAGTTTTGCCTTTTCCAGAATTTATATGAGTAGAATCACAGAGTGATTTTTTTTGTGTTTGTGTTTTTGATCTTTTGTGTTTGACTGCTTTCACTTAGCATACTGTTTTTGAGATTCTCCATTGTGTTTCATGTTTCAATTAATTTCATGTATTAATATTCCGTTTTATTGCTGAGTATGAATACACTGCACTTTGTTTATCCATTCACAAATTGATGGGCGTTTCAGTTGTTTCCAGCTTTTGGATATTTGGATATCCAGATTTGGATATTATATAAAGCTTCTATGAACATTTGTGTACAAGTTTTGGTATGGACATGAACGTTCATTTCTCTTGGGTAAATACCTGGCAGTGGAATAGCTAAATCATATGGTAGATGTGTGTTTAGCATTTTAAGAAACTTTAAAAACATTTTAAGAATTTATGGAGACGGCTTAATAGAGTACAGGGTCTCTGGGGAAAATAGATGTGCTGTTTAATGTCTATAATCACAAGAAGGCATGAAGGAGGAGCAGTAGGCTGAGGGCGGTCACTCTAATAGAAAATCATAATCCTTTGCTCAGTTCCTGAGCCAATTTTCAGATCTAGAACCCATTGACTAAAAGATGGGCTCATTCCTATGACGAAGGTCACAGCAACTCTCTGGCAATTGTATATTGTAATGATTTCCAAGTCACTTCCCAAAAGGACCTATGTCATTTACTCACATGACTGTATACTGGGGAGAGGGGTAGGCTCAGACGTTTCAAGGACTACTGGACAAAGGTAGCACTTGAATTTGATGCTTGGGGAACCAAGGCATCATCATAGCTCCCCTACTAGAGTGATGGTTTATGAAGGTCAGATAATAAACGGAATTCTGATTAGAATCCACTGGGTCCATTGGTTCCACAGATAGACGTTGGTCATTTCCTGAATGTATAACTGGGATGGACATACTCCGTAGTTGGAATAATCCTTTCATTGGGTATTTGGCCTGTTAGATAAGAGATAATATAACTAGGAAGGCCAAATAGAAACCTCTGACACTGCCGCCCACCCATGAATGAATGAAGTTTCATTTCCCTTCCTCTAATTAATGATGAATTCAAATTCCTTGTCGAGCTAAATCCAAGAGATAGTAAAAGAAGGTAATGGCTTTCTGATTATGAGATAACACATGTTCATTACATGGAATTTTAGAAATGTGGAAGATTATTAAGAAGAAATTAAGAATCAGTTACTGCTAAGTTTATCAAGAAAGAAAAATCAGAATATTTTAGTGTGTAAATCCTTTAATATCTGTATACATATATAGATATATAATATTTACACATACATATATGCAAATACAGAGAAATGCATATACATATGTGTGTGTATCCTTTCAAAATTAGCATGTTGCTTTAAATGAGTGCTTATTTACTTAACCTTATATTAGAAGCATATTTAACTATTATTAAGTGTTTTTCAAAAACATTGTTTAATATCTGGATAATACTCATCATACGGATAAGCCATAACTTATTTTACCATTTTTCTTACTTTCAGTATTTTTTAAGATAACAATTCAATGTTTCCATATGTATACATCACTATGCACATCTCTGAAATTTTCCAAATGATAGAGTTGCCACAGTGGAGAAAATAGATCTTAAATGTTCTCACCACAAAAAAGGAATGATAATTATGTGATGTGATGGAGGCATTAGCTAATGCCTTGGGGGTAACTATATTGCAAAATATAAGGGTACCAAATCATCATGTTGTACACTTTAAACTTACACAATGTTATATGTCAATTATGTCTCAGTAGAAAAAAAGAAAGAGTGAACTTGTTAAATTTCTCAATTCATATTGCCTGATTGCTTCCCAGAAAGGTTGTGGGTAACTAAACAAAAGTATGCAAGGGTACCTATCCTATTATGCCTTTATCAGCATTAAATGTTTCTCCCAGAAACAAAATCTTTGATGATCAAAAACCTTGATAACAATGTGTCAATTAGTGTTTGACAAACAGAGATTCTCTTATTTTGTTAATATGTATAAAAGTTTCTAAAACTGTAGAGTGGAAAATTTGGAAATTCCTGATAAAATTCAAGATCGTCTATCTCTGGATAGCAATTTATTAGTTTCTAGGAATTATTTCTCCAGATATATTGAAGCTTGTCCTCCAAGTTGTATGTACAAACATACTCATGGCCACCTTGTTTATAACAGCAAAAGGTTGTAAGCATCTCAACTACCCATCTGAAGGAGGTTGGTTACATAGATGTGGTATAACCATATCACAGACTACTGGATCAATCAGAGCTCTTTATGCTGAAAATAACAGAAATCTAACTCAAAGTGGCTTACACTATGAGAAAATACATTGATAACTTGAACATCCAGAGGTAGAGTAGACTTCAGGGTGGCCTTAACCCCTTGACTCTCACCATTCCCAGAGACCTAGTTTCTCTGCTCTGCCTTCCACAGTATCTGCTACAACACAGGGCTGGCTCCACTTGTGATTACAAGGTGCTCTGAACTGCTTCATCTAACGGAGAGAGGGAGCAGCTCCCTGAGTCATTAAGAAACCTAGGCTTCATTTTGATTGGACCAACACGGGTCATTTGACACTCTGAAATAATCACTGTTGATCAGAGACAACACCTACCCCTGGAGTTGCAGGAGCTATTAGTCTCACTCAACTTTAGTGCGGTGACACAAGGAGGTGGGGAAGTGGAGGGATACTGGGAGGCAACCTCAACATCCACTACGATTTCTATGCATTAATTAATTTTTAAGTTTTATATGCACTGATATTGAATGAACTCCAGGATATAATATAAGCCTAAAAATAACAATAAGGTATTAATTATGAAAACACACATATACACTTATATTTGCTCTGTATATACAAAGAATCTTCCTAGAAAGGCACACAGGATCTGGTAGCATGAGTTGCTTTTGGGGAAGGAAATTTGGGATAATGGAATAGATGGGAAGAAGACTTTTCATTGTATACTTTATTTTTATTTTTTAGCTTTGTGTTATCTATTTTAAATGAATATATGAAAAAATACAGTGCCTTATTCTACTATCTTTTTGAATATAGTGAGGTTGAAATTTTTAAGTATGAATTGGCCATTTATATTTATTCTTCTATGAACTGTCCATTAATATCTTGGGCTGCCTTTTTCTATTGGGGTGTGTGGTTGTCAGCCTCCAAGAGGGCCCCCAGTGACCTCCTGCAGGTATTAATGCCTTTGAATATCTCCTTTTTAAATTAAATTGATTGGTCTGTGTGACCAATAGAACATAGCAGAAGAGGTGGAGTGAGACTTCCAAGACTAGGTCATAAATAGCATTGTAGCTTCTAACCTGGTCTCTTAGATCCCTCGCTCTGGAGGCAAGCAGCCATCATGTCATGAAGATGCACAAGCAGCCTTGTAGAGAAGCTCATGGGGAAGAGGAAATGAGTCCTCCCACCAATAGCCAGAACCATGTGAGGGAATCCAGTGTGAGGGGATCCTCCAGTCACTGTCAAACTCAAGGTGAATGCAGTATTTGACTACAACCTCAGGAGAGATTCCAAGCAAGAACTTTCAAATTCCTGACTCACAGAAATTGTGAGAGATACTAAATGGTTACTATTTTAAGCCACTAAGTTTTAGGATAATTTGTTATGCAGTAATAGAGTACACATGAGCATTTTTCTTATTGATCTGTCAGAGATCTTTATATTTTGAAAGTTCATGTTTTTTTGCAATCTACTAGTCTTCTTAATAAATGTTTTTAAAAAATTTATGCAAATGAATATTTTTTAAATTAGTGATTCATTTTTCATCTGAACACTTTGCCAAGTAAAAAAATAATTCTCTTTTTCTTTATATGTTTGAAGCCAAAGATATTTAATTTTGCTTCATGTCCTATTTCTTTCTAATAACTCTCAGAATGATGTGAAATGATAATGGTGATTAAAGATTTTCTAATGTGTTTCTTTGATTTTAACGAAAATCACTCTACTGTTTCACTAGCCAGTATTATGCTGTCTATTGGCTTAAGTTAGATATTCTTTATTATGTTGAAGAAGATTCTTCCAAATTTTCTTTAAAAAGCCAGTAATAGTGAATATTATCAAATGTTTTTCTGTCATTTACTGAAATTATATTTTAAAATATAATCTCAATGTGACATACTATATTCACAATATTAATCAAATGAATACTAAGTCAACATTGCACTTCTGGGAAAAACAGTTCTTATTTGTGTGAGTAGTAAATATTTAATATATTTTTAAGTTCTCATGCAATTTTAAGAAAAGTATGCAAACTTACAGCTACACCAACAGGAAATTAGAACATCCATTAAGTATTTACATAGTGTTCAGGTACTTTATCAATACGGAAATTTTATTTTCTGCTTTTACTTCAAACACAGGAACAAGGCTTACAGAGGATAGAAATTTAAAAGCATTTTAAATGACAAAAACTGGAGCGGAATGATGAAGCAAAAAGTTCAGCAGCACTGCGGGCAGAAGGAGTTAATGGGGAACATTGCTTCAGGAAGGCCCAGGGCTTCTGGAAAAAGCAGTGATGTCAGAGCTTGGCTGAGGCCAAGTTTTGACCTCCACTATTAACTGTCAACCTCTCTGAGCTTACTAGGATTTTACTTGATATTTTTGCTTCCATTTCATTACTAAAGCTGGTTTTTAGTTTCCTTTTTTTGTGCTTTATTTCAGGATTTTATATAAAACTTTCGTTAGCCCTATCTTACCTTGGAATCTTATTTATATATAAATCTCTAATAACAGTTTCAAGTCCTTCATAGGTTATTGGTTTATTCTTTTTTAAAAAAACTTCCTTTGAGTTAATTTCAGTAATTTTTATTATGCAATTGTAATTTGGTAGCTTATACAAGACTAGCGATTTTCAAAGTGTAGTCCAAGATATTTTTTAGGGGATTGGGAGGTCAAAATGATTTTCATAATAGAACTAAGATGCAATTTGCCTTTTTCATTCTCATTCTCTTCTGGGTATATAGAGTTTTCCAGAAAGTAAATGATGTGTAATGACATCATTATTCTGACAACTAACAGAAAATGTGCTTGTGTATTCTTGTGTTTTAAGTATTCCCAGTTTTAATTTTTAATATGGTAAAATATTGATAGATATGAAAGAAGCATAAACAAAACCACTTTGGGTTCTTTGATAAATTTTAAGTGTTTAAAGGAGTCCTGAGACAAAAAGTTTGAGCATTACAGTTCTATCTAGATATTGTCCATTAAAAAAAATACAAAGTTTTTGATATTGTAGGTAGGAAATATTTTTTATTAATGTTAGTCTTTTCTCTCTCTCCCTTTTCTTCTCCCTCTGCCCCTCTATATATCTAAATCTCTTTCCTAATAGTCCTATTTGTATTTTGTTCCCTTTTAAAAATGAGATATGCCAGAAGTCTGTCCATTTGATTGGTTATACTTTTTGAAGAACCATAGCCATGACTGTAACCCTATTCTGAATTATTTAATATTTAGCTTTTTGTTCTATCTTTTCTAAAAATCTGAAGCTTAAGTTTTATTCATTGAAGTTCATTAGGTTTTATTTGTTAGAGTTCATTAAGTTTTATTCCTTATTGTTCAACGTAAAAGCAGTTAAAGCTACGTTTAAGGGCAAAAATACTTGGTCTAAAAATTTGAAACAAGCCAAGCTAATGTTCATGTGCTACTGCAAGAAAAACATTTTTATAGATATGCAACATTTTATAGATCCACTTGCTTTTCCTTGAAAACTTACTTGAAGACATGCTACAGTCAATCAAAAAATTGTTCACAATTAAAATTTCAATAGCAAAGAAGTGGTATTATAAAAGCAAAGTGATATTATTCATTGAAACTATCTAAACAGAGATTTAGTCAGTAAAATTGATATAAATAAGTATATTTACCCAACCCTTGACTTCCTGATGGTATTTATCTATTTCTTTCATTCATTAAAAACAATTTACTGTGTAAATAGATTTAAGGTACAATTTTTCCCCTTTAAATTTTGTTAGATCATGTATATTAGTATCCTATTGTACCATAACAAATTATCACAGACTTAGTTATTTAAAACAATGCAAATGTATTGTCTTATAGTTTTAGAGGTTGGAAGTCTGAAATTAATTTCACCAGACTAAAAAGTCTCAGCAGGGCTGGCTCCTTTGGGAAGCTCCAGAAGAGAATTTGTTTTCTTGCCTTTTCCAGCTTTTAGAGGACACTGACATTTTGTCTCCTGGTCTCTTCTTCCACCTTCACAGCCAGCACCATAGCATCTTCTCTCCTCTCTGACCTTGGCGTCCTTCATTTCATCTCTATCTGATTTGGATCTTCCTGCCTCTGTCTTATAAGGACTCTTTTGATTACACATGGGGCTCACCTGGATAATCTAGGATCATCTCCTCATCTCAAAATCCTTAATTGATCATGTCTGCAAATCCCTTTGACCGTGTAAGACGGCATATTCACAGATTCTGAGGATTAGGATGTAGACGTTTTATGGGGAGAGTATTGTTCAGCCTCCCACACTGTGTTTCTTTTATTCTGGTACTTAGTGTTCCAGAGGAAGAACTGAAGTCATAATTATTTTTATTTTACTAAATCTATAGTTACTTTTTAAACATTTAAAAAATTTCCTTCTATCTTCGTTTTCAAAATCTTTGAAAGAATACAATAGTGGTAAATTCCACTGGTAGGTTGAATTATTGACCCCAATTCTTTCTCCCTTTCAGTATTCAAACTCTTTGCCATAGAACTTTGCAGTCCCTGACACCCATGGGGAGCGTGCTTCCCAGCCCATCTTTGGTCTTGGCCTGCTGGCTTGCTCTCCAGCCTCATTTCATGACTCCTCTCTTCCCTAGTCCAGCCACAGGCACCAGACCTTCATATAAAACATTCCCTTAGCCTTGAAAGTTACTTCCCTCGTTCTTGGACTTGGGTAAGTTCTCTTCATCCTCCCTGTCACTTTGTCAGGGAAGCCTTCCCTGATTCCTGGACAAAGTTTTACTGCTTAGCAGCCATTCCCTGTTGTTCAGTCTCATTAAGCCAGTTGCTAAGACAAAAGACTCATGTTCAACTGTTCTTGGAATAATCTATTTGACAAATATTTACTGTGCACCTACTAACAAATGTCTTTGAGAGTGCTCTCAATTCAAGAAAAATATCTCAACCTCAAAAACAGCGCCTGTTGACTGAGGTGGTAGGACCTGCTCAAGCAGCTTGGCAGGTGCAGCTCACATCTATTTTCAGCCACCCAAACATATACTCACACATATTTGGAGCATATGCCTATAGTTCCTTCTTAGAAGCTGATATTGAAGCTCACAGAAGTGATTTCAAAGTCTAATTTAATGACTTTCTCTGTGCTCTGCTTTCATTTTAATATATTGCTGCTTCTTCTCTCTCTCTCTAGATAGATAGATAGAAGTAGATATAGATATAGATATATAAACAACTTTTGGGAGTCAGGCTTAATTTACTTTAGAGTTTGTGGACTCTGAGGACTGCTGAAGATATGCCTGGCTAGACAGCCTTGACAGGAGACAGGGCTTGTTAGCAACACAGACAACTCGGATGATCTTAAGGCATCTGACACATGAATAAAATCAAGATACCTTCTCCACCATTTGTACAGAATTTTGCCTTCAGAAAACACATTTGGCTCCGAAAGCCCCCCTGGGAACACTTTGCAGTATACCGGGACTGACTGATGAGCCCAGGAGCCGGTGCTCCTCGGTGAAAGCTGAATATGTTGCTCTGCACCTCATTTCCCAGCCTGCCAGGCAGAATGCGATGGCCTGGATGACAGCTGACACCATGGGATAGCCGTGAGATTTCATTTACTTGTGAAACGAGGTCACAGAACTGCTCGGTTTGGCTATAAGAGGCAGTGTTTTAAACTATCTTGTGGAAAAGGAAGAATTCTTCAAACTGTTACAGAAATCTGCTTTCAGACCTCTAAGTTCTAATTATGCACTCTCTGTGACCTTGAGTTCAGCAGTGTGTCACTTGCTTTGACTGACACTAAGGACATAGAGCGTCCGTCTGTAGACCACCCCTCTTCTCCAGTCCTGGTAAAGAGGAGAGTGGAGATGGCTTCTTTGATAGTTCATTCTCTGGAGAAATATGCCTCCTGGGATGGTAACATCCTCCCATCGTCCCTCCTTTGTGTTCCTGTTCATTGAGGCATATCTCTTCCCTCTTATCAAGATGTGTCAGGAGATTCAACATGTTTATATGGTCTCTTGATTGCTGATCTTTCTGGAAATCTCTCTCCTTTTGTAACACTGGACCAACTACTTCTTACCTAGCATATAGTCTGGTCCCACACGTCATAAGGAGCTTGTGGTTTTTGGTGTGTTAAGCTGACATCTTTCTTGGCCTCAAGACATGCTGCAGCAATAGCCTTCTTTCTCAAAAGGAACACAACTCTAAGCTGAAGCTCCATGAGGAGAGGCACTGTCTATTTTGCTCAATGCTGTATCCTTAGCAACCCATATATTTCTTCGACTGTGGTAAGTCTTCAGTAATGAATGAGTGAATAGTCTCCTTGGAAACCTCCTAAAAACTTAGATCTACTCCTGCTTTCTGCCCATCTCTCTCAATGTTTCATCTCAAGTGAAGTGGAAATGGAAAGAATAGGTCTTGTTCAAGTGCTAAACAAGTCCTTTCATTGTGTTTTCTGGCATCTTCATGAAACTACACTTGGTTCTGAAAGTGCTCTGGCATCAATTATTTTGACATTGTGATTTCTTAACTTTGCCCATCTTCTGTTCCTTAGGTCTGTATTTTATAAAACATTTAGTTTTTGATTATTAGAATAATCCCAAATTTATTAGGATAATTTTGGTTATTGAATTAAATTAAACAAAAATGTGGGAATTTGTTGGTTTATGTAACCAATGGGTATAGCTGGACTCAGGGACAACTGGAACAAGGATTCAAATATTGTCAAGATTCCCTTTATGTGCTTATGGTCTCTGCTTCTCTCTGGGGGAAGCTTCATCTGCTCTGCTTCTATTGCAGAGCAACTTTCTTCCTATTGTGTTGATGATGGCTGCCAACAGATTTCAAGTGTCATCTCAGAATCTCTATTCCAAAACTCAGTATGAAAAATCACAGGAAGAGACTTAGGTTGGCCTGGCTTGGATCACATGATCCCCCATGGACCTACCTATGGCCAGAGAACTAGAGTATTAGGATCAGAAATCTCTTTTAGTGAAAGAAGAAAGTGATATCTCACTTAAATCAATATAATATCCAGAAAAGAGTGGCCTATTACTCAGTGTCTGAGTAGACTAAGAGAAAATAGTGATTATTTCCTAAAGTACTTATGAAAGCCAAGTTTGTGCTAAGTTATATCATCCTTTACATCATTGAACATAGCTATAATAGTTATTCTTGTTTGCTAATTCTAACATCTGGGTCATCTTGGAGTGAGTCTCTGTTGATTATCTTTTCTCTTGAAAATGGGTCACGTTTTGCTATTTTTCATTTGTCTAGTAATTTTGGATTGTATCCTATACCTTGTGAACATTATATATATTAGAGTCTCTGGATTCTGTTGTATTCTTTTGAAGAGGGTTGATTTTATTGTTTTAGTAGGCAATTGAGTGGATGGGGCTAAAACTGCAAACTTTGTATTTTAGGCAGCAACTCTGACATTAGTTTAGTTCTTTCATCTTTTGTTTGACTATCTTATATGTGCATGCTTCAGGGATCAACCAGAGATTTGGGCAGCAATTACAAACAAAATTTGAGATTCTCCTTTTCTAGCTCTCACCTTTCCGGGATTCCCCCACTCACTTTCCAGTGGCTGTGATTATCCCAAACTCTCTCCTCAAGTTCTTTAGGCCAGAAAGACTGTGGCTTTGCTGTCAGAGTTTTTGATGTCCTTCATCTAAAGGAGGATCTATGTTAGTCCACATTTAAGTTGTACTCCCAATCAGATCAGTTGATCTTGAAAAACTTTGAATGTGTTCCCTTTGCACTTATAAAAAGAGGTGCTTTTTCCCAAGAATGGTGGAAAGTTGTAGCCGACAGCTGTGTTATCTTAGGCTAGTCACCTAGTTTGTCTGAGATGTGATTTCCTCATTTGGAACATAAAGTATCTGCCTCAAATTTCTTTAACACTAATGTGTCTACAAGTTCTAAAGTTCTGTGATTTTCATGGTGAGATGACTTGGAGAAATATGAAGAGCTCTCCCTTCTCTTCATTCCCCTTTTTTTAAATGGTTATATTAAGATTCGATTGGTGTACAATAGACCGCATAGATTTAAATTGAATAATTTAATGTGCTTTGATTCGTGCGTACCCCTGGGAAACCATTACCACGATCAAGATAGTAAACGTATCCGTCACTTCCAGAATTAACTTGTGCTCCTCCTACTCCTCCCTACCTCCTTCTCTCTAGCCAGGTAACCACTAATCTGCTTTTAGTCTCTATAAATTAGTATGTAGTTGTATCTCATGACTTTCATTTGTATTACCCCAATGGCTAATGATATTGAGTATCTTTTCATGAATTTATTTACCATTCCTATATCTTCTTTGGTGAAGTGTCTCTCAAATGTTTCGCCTACATTTTTATCGGATTTTTTGTTTTCTTATTATTTCATTTTCAGAGGTTTTTAATATATTCTGGATACAAGTCCTGTATCAGATATATGCTTTGTAATTATTTTCTGCCAGTTTGTATCTTATCTTTTCATTCTCTTAACAGTGTCTTTTAAAGAGCAGATGTTATGTACAGCTTGAATTTCTGACCCATCTAAATACAAGATACCGTGAAATGGTGATGGTTTTAAGTCACTAAGTTTTAAGGTAGTTTATTACATAGCAGTACATTATCAGAACATTCACCATACAATCTTTAATCTTAAATCACCAAGGAATGAAGAAAGGAGGGAGCAGTAATGGAGTCAGACAGCAGATACAGTGATGAAATCTGCTTTTTGCTTCACCCAGTGGCTCTGTTTTCACTCCTTTAGGAAACTGGATCGCTCCTTGAATTTTATAGTTTCAGGTCTTGATAAGAGAGAAGGAAACTTAAGTTTCTTCTCTTCAGAAACGAGGTTACCCTCTCTTCTAAGTCACCTATTTTGGAAAATAGAACCTGGTAACAAGGCAGATCTTTGAGACGCCTCTGAAGTTAGTGGGTGTAGGGCAAGGACCAGTGGGGAGGCAAGATCTCCAGCATAAAGAATTTGAAGTAGTCCAGGTTTTCCTCTAGTCCTCCTGGAGATTCATCCTCTCATAGAGTCCTCTCCCTTTTCTGCTGGGACCTTATGCTATCTCCATCCTTTTATCTGATAAAGTGTATTCTTTTTCTTTCCTAAAGATTTGCACCTGAGCTGACATCTGTTGCCAATCTTCTTTTTTTCTCCCTTTTTTCTTTTCTTCTTCTTCTCCCCAAAGCCCCCCAGTACATAGTTGTATATTCTAGTTGTAGGTCCTTCTGGCTCTGCTATGTGGGATGCCTCCTCAGCGTGGCCTGATGAGCAGTGCTAGGTCTGCGCCCAGGATCCGAACCGGTGAAACCCTGGGCCACTGAAGTGGAGTGCGTGAACTTAACCACTTAGCCACAGGGCCAGCCCCTGATAAAACTTATTCTCAAGATAGAATCTGTTATCAGTCATGTATCTGTTATGGTGGCCTTATTTTGCTTTTATTCCACCTCTTATCCTGTGCAATTCATTCATTCATTCATTTATTCATTTATCTTTTTAATCACTTACCCTACAAGTATTATCAAAACTTCTGCATGCCTAGTGCCGAGGATACGATGGGGAACCAGTTGTAGTGCCTGCTCTCAGGGAGCTTGCAGAGAGTGATGCCATTACCTCTCTGGCGAGCAGTGGGTATTGGGGTGGACTCAGGAGTTCTGCCTGAGATAACCTTTTATCTATCTGCACTATACATAGGTCCCACTGTAAAATATTTTCAATGAACATATGCCATTTCCTGTAAGAGCGTGTGAGTCTGAGGGCTGCAGAGGTTCTTCCAGTTCAGAGCAGATATCTCAGGTGACCTCTGCAGAAAATTACATCTTGTTCTTCGACAGAGGGAAGTGGGGGAGGAAGTGTTAACCTTCTATATGAACAATATTCTCAGACTGCAGTTGATGGAGTTATTTTTCTCAGGGGACATGCCTTTGGCACCTCAAGATGATAGGTTTGGAAATCCTGAAATATCTGCCTCCTTTTCTGAATGTGAAATGTGAAGGGGAATATTTTGACGTGATTTCTCGTACTAAATGGTACCTGAACATTTGCAGACACAATGTAATTAGAGTCTCACTTGATACTTACAGGGTAAGGTTTGTCAAGAACTAGGGCAAGTCAATGTGGAAAAAATCAATAAGATATGAGTGAAAAGGATAGTGAACTAAGTTGGTAGCCAAGTTCCTTTTGCTTCTAAACTCAGAATGAAACACCACAAAAGACAAGGGAGATATCTAGGCAAAAATGGAGGTATCTAAAACAAAAGTCCAAATAGTTTCTGTTTGAAGTTGCAAAGCCACACATAACGGCAAGAACAATTCTCAAAATCCAAGCAGACTGTTAGCAGTGGAAGGTCAGATTCTCCCTCTCTTAACTGAAATAGGCTTGTGTTAATGCTATGTGTTTTTGTTTGCAGTTGTTTTTAAAGATAATTTTGGGCTCAATAAAGGAAGTGCAATAGCTATAACAGTTGAATTAATTGAAGAATGTGAAATGTCTTAGATTATGTAAGAGTGAAATTAAAATCACTTTGGGGCATTTTTTATTCTAAAAGTGATACATATTCATTGTTGTAAATCTTGAAAATACAGACAAGCAAAGATTGCCTCTCAACTATTAATATTTTTTCATATAGCTTTTAGTCTTTTCTTTATTTGCTTTTATGCATTTGTCTTAATTATATAAGGAATATAAAATTAAAATTCAAGTTATAAAATATAATAGAAACATATAATATAAAAGGAGAAAGTGCTTCTTCACCCAGATAGTCACTGGTAAGAGTCCATTGTCAAGCTCCGCTCTTTTTAATATGCATGTATATTTACCAAAAATGGGATTCTATTGTACATTCTGCTTTATGACCTACTATTTGTCTAATCATATATTAATTATATAAAATATTCTTTTACATGATCATTTCATATTTTTTATGGATGAACTTAGTGATTTAATTACTCAATTCCTTATTAATATTTAGGTTGTTATAATGTTATGATCATCCTGATAGATAGGTATTTGTATGTATCTGTAATTATTTCCTTAGGATAAATTTCCAGAGGGGAGATATTGAATTAAATGTTTTCTGAACTTTTGAGGTTTCTCTTCAGATTAAAAAAAATTATCCTCTAGAGGAGTTTTACAAATTTGGATTTCTAACAGCAGAGTATGAAAAAGCCTCTTTTCTTTATTGTTGTCAATGGTGGGTATTATACTTTTAATCTTCTCCAATCTGATTGTAAGAATATCTTATTATTGTAATTTATATTTCTTTGATTTCTAGTAGGATAAGAGTGTGCCACTTTCCAGTATAAAGGAAATGGTAAAGTGAATGATTTTATTATTGTACTCAGGGCTGAGCTGAGTACCTTGGATCAAAGTGGGAAAAAAGGGAAAGTTGCTGTTTACCACTAGGTCAGATGAAGTGGGATGTGTGGCAGTAAGCAACACAGAGATTCCATACTAACAGCTTGAGTGCATGTTTTTTTCCTATAAGAAGTGACAGCAGCATGAGATGTGCTGGGAGCAAGGACTAAAGCAATGGAAGCCATTGTGGGGCCATGTTTTATTCCTTTGGAAGTTTCTTGGCTTTGGGCTCTCTGGTGTCTCTACAACTTGAAAGTGGGACAACCTCTTTGAATGCTCTCTTCTTTCTGTGGCAGTTGTTGACACCAACCCAGTTTCGAGTGCCAGTCCATGTACTTGAATTTCATTTTGAACAACTATCCTCTCTCCTCTGCCTAACTCAGTAGTTCTCAACTCTGGACTGCGTGTTAGACCCACTTGTCGAGCTTTCACAATTCATACTTCTCTCCCTTCTACATCCCCTCAGACCAATTAAATTAGAATCTCTGGGCAATGGGACTTGGGCATGGTGGTATTTTATTAAAAGCTCCAGATATGACACAAGTGTGCGTCCAGGGTAGAAAACAACTGGGCTAATTTATTTCTACCCTGCAGTTATGACAGGAATCAACTCTCTTCATAGCTTCCCTCTCTTTGTATACATATGTCTTTTCCTTAGCCAGCTCCAAGTTGGATTTTATTGTGAAGAATCAGAACAATATAGGTGAATAATATACAGCTTTACTACACAGGCCCATGTAATTGTGATAAATATCACAAGGGTCTTTTCTTGTTTGATCAGCAATCTCTCCTTCAAGAGACAGTTCAGCATGTTATATGCATATAATCAATTTCAAACGTGTATTAGCACCAGCAAATAAATCATTCCCTTAGCTTCAAGAATGTGGGTCTAGAGGTTTAGTTAGGGGACTAGGAATGGCTATCAGTGTTCTGAGGCAGCCTATGAGCCTGGAGAAACTGTCCTGTCCAGAGCTATGACCTGACCTCTGGCAACCAGACCACAGTTCCAAGTCTATCTCCTCTGTTTCGTTCTGACGCTTTGGCTATAGAAATCACCAGTCACACTGGCTAACCTGACCCATGGCTCCCACGATGGCTTTTCTTCAATCTGTCTGTCCAGGTTGGCTCTGATGCAAGACTTTATAGTTTCCTTCTAGTCTCTCAATACTAGTCCAAAGTGTTTATCTTTCCCCCATGGTTCTGAGGAACACAGGAAAGAATAGCTCCAAGCCAAACAGGGCAGCCTGCTCCCCTGGCAACAATAGTCTCCTTTTTCTATGGTCTTCTCCAGTTCCCTCTTTGGAAAGCTTCCCCATTCTCTAGAACAGTGGGCAAGAGACAAAAGTGTATATTTGATATGCAAAGGCTATGTTTGGTATTCAAATAGTGCTATCCCAGCAGAAAAGTTCTTGTGAGCACTTTCAAATCCATGAACTCTTCTATTCCAGTACTAGTGGCCCTGCTCCCGCTTGCTGCTGGGGGAAATGGAAACGCAGTGTAAAGAAAATGAGATCGTGGCCAAAGACCCATGGCACACAGGAGACTTTAGCAGATCACATTTTTCTGAGCTTTAATGTCCTCATCTGTAAAGTCCATAATAACACCAGCCCTGCCAGTTGCACAGGGTTGTTTCAAACAAGGGGACGTGTGGGAATATATGATTTGAAAACCGTGAAGGCATAAACACTTCTTTATTGGTGCTTAATTTATAAATAATAAAATATACAGATAAAATTCATTGTGCTTTTGACAAACACATACACCTGTGCAACCAACATTCAATGCAAGATACAAAAGCTTACCGTCACTGTAGAAAGATCCCTCTTTTGGAAAAAAAAAAAAAACACACACACACACAATAATTCTTTCTCTTTTCTTTTCCAGGGAAAGATTCTCCCTGAGCTAACATCTGTTGCCAATCTTCCTCTTCTTTTTTTCCTCCCCAAAGCCCCAGTGCATGGTTGTATACCCTAGTTGTAAATCCTTCTAGTTCTATGTGAGCCACTGGCACAGCATGGCAACTGACAGATGGGTGGTGTGATTCCACAACCAGGAAGCAAACCCCAGCCACCAAAACGGTGAGAATGCCAAACTTTAACCACTAGGTCATCAGGGCTGGCCCAAAAGATCCCTCTGCTCTTTTATGATTAATCCACACCACACCTCCCATTTCCACTCAGGAAACCACTATTCTGAGTGCTGTAACCATAGATTCATTTTCCTTGTCCCTGAATGTCAGGTCAACATGATCATACAGTATGTGTTTTTGTATTTGGCTCCTTTCTCCACAATAATGTCAGTGAGATACATCTATGTTTTACATATCATTCCTTTTTATTGCTGAGGCATATTTCATGGCATAAATATACCACATTTTGCTTATCCATACTCCTATTAATGAATATTTGGGTTACTTCCAGTTTTAGCTATTATGAATAAAACCACTGTGAAGATTCTTGGGTGTGTTGCTTTGCGGATAAACACTTCCATTTCTCTCGGATATGTACTCAAAGTGGAATTGCTAGATCATAGAGTAGGTACATTTTACCTTTATAAGAAACTGCTGAACTGCTTTTCAAGGTGGTTTCATGAGAGTTCCAGATGCTCCACATCCTTGTGAATCTTTTCAACTTCTTTAATTTCAGCCATTCTAGTGGATTTTGGCATGGTTTTAATAGCATTTCCCTAATGACTAATGTACTGATCGTCTTTTCATGTGCTTATAGGTCACTTGTATATATTCTTTGATGAAGTGTCAAGTCTTTTGCCTATTTAAAAATTAGGTTATCACTGGAGTGTCGAATCTCTTTGTTTCCATTTTTACAGTCGAAAATCCTTCTAATTATATTAGTTTGTTTTCCTAGCAAACACAATTGAGGACAAATTTAAGAATGGAATTCTAAATTTAAGAACCAATGTCTTTTCAAACTTTAAGGCTAATATAAGTCACCTGGATATCCTGTTAAAATGACATTGTGATTCAGTAGGGCTGGGGTATGGCCCAGGATTCTGAATTTCAAACAAGGTGCTGCAAGATGTCAATACTTCCAGTCCAGTTACCACCTTTGAGTAGCAAAGTAATAAATGCTTCTTTGATGATGGAGCCCAGGCACTACTGGAAGGTCATTTTATATAGGTACATCTGTATTTATGGTAGATTGCTGTTCTCATGGAATCACAGCCCTAGAAGGCCAAAAATGAACGAGGTTTCAGAAATAAGATTAAAGTTGTAGATTCTTGTATATTGATTTCACTAATGGCCCAATTCTTCAACCTCATTTATTCAAACCATTTGCCATGTAGCTTTGTTTTGTCCTTTCACTTTGATTCTCTATCAGCCATGTGACCTGATTTGTCCAATGGGATATTCACAGATTTGACAAAGCAGAGGCCTGAAGTGTGCTTGTGCATTTGGGTCTGCCCTTGCTTGTTTATATTCACCAGTTTAGCCTCCTGAAGAATGCAAGAGACACATGATTCCGTCCTCTGCTGCCCCAGCCAACACTGGAAGAACTGCCCCACCCAGCCCCACCCAAATTGTTAACTTGCAAATTCTTAAGCTAAATAAATACGTATTGTTTTAAGCCAGTGAGTGTTTAGGGTAATTTGTTACAGAGAATTATTGGGGTTATAGACAATGAATGATCTTCTTTGGATGGAGGGAGGAGCTGCTGAAGGGAGGCACAAGAGTACTAAAAAAACCCTCATCCAATTCTTCCTTCATCCTCTCCTCCCGCTAAAACTCTAGAGTCTTTATTTCCCCTTCCACGTGCTGCTTTAGTCTGCCTAACCTTGGTTGCTAAAACTTCACCTAGAGTCAGTCAGAAAAAAATGGGTTTAAATCTTAGTTCTGGGTATTATTACCTGTGGATCATTGAACTTTTCTGGGTTTCAATGTCCTCAATAGTCCTACCTATGGCATGGGGTTATTATGAGAAGTGAACTGAGAAAATATAAGTAATGCAATTCACATGGTGCCTGATGCACAGTAAATGCTCGATAAATGGGAGGCTCTAAGGAAACAGTGACCACAACAATTACAGTTTTAGTTAAAAAAGGGTTGTGTTAATTATACCTCTGTATAGAAAATGCTCAGTACTTGGTAATTAACTTAGAAGGCAAATGTAGTATATTTATTAAATACTGTTAAGAACTAGGATTTTGCTAAATATCAAGAAAGAAGATAAACAAAGACACTGAACGAATGTATAATCGAATATTTCTATTTTTACCTTTCTGAGATTCAAGGAAAAAATAGACATAGGCTATTATAATGTATTACTCAATATAATGTATTTTTTAAAAATAACTTAAGCACAAATATAGGACAATAGAGATTGCTGTCAATTCATGGCAATTTTGGCATATTTAATCTGGCTTTGTTTCTGGTATTTAATTGTCCAATAAGCCATCTTAGTTTGTTTTGAATTTGTTTTACAGAAAGATGTTATAATTATTTTTATTTTTACCTGGATTTTATATAATTATCGTTTTATTTTTTATTTTTTAAAAAAACAGAGTGATAATAGACGTTAATATTCAAGATAAGGTGAAAAGCTTTGTTTTACTGGGTTCTGTTCCAGGCAGAGCATGCTATTCAGACGGTTGTGAAACTTTGATTGAGAAGCCAAAATATTTTACTTTTATGGGTAATAATTTTATTCATTATATTGATTCCCTAAACTCACTATCTGAGTCTGGGCTGATAAATCTGTCTTTAACGGATCTTAAATCACTTCCTAAAAGTTAGTTTTATAAGTAACATCCTACTCTTGGCAGCTATACCAGCTTTACCATGAACGTTTTCTTTAGATTGAACCACCTCTTGTTTCAGCTAAAAAATATCTAACAAAAATTCCCCATTCAAAATGCTATTTGGAGGATTGGTTAACTTGGTCAGTAAGACAGACAACCAGTGATTTTGGTTAGTAGCTGAGTAAAGCAGAATGATTAAAATGATATGCTCTCCATGTTAGTAGAATCGATTTTCTTGTGTGCAACTTCTATCTTATGATCTTTATTTCTGTTTTTTTATTTTTCAGGCTGTTGGACAATACACATTTCATGGTTTGGAAAAGACAATTATTTGTCTGTAATTCCCCCAACAATAAATAGAAGAACCTTAGAAGGGAAATGTTATTTTTAGCAATACAGATATTCCTCGACTTGCAACAGGGTTATGTCCTAATAAATCCGTCATAAGCTGGAAATATCATGTTAAAAATGCATTTAATACACCTAACCTACTGAACATCATAGCTTAGCCTAGCCTACCTTAAACATGTTCAGAACACTTACATTAGCCTACAGTTGGGCAAAATCATCTAACACATAGCCTATTTTATAATAAAATGTTGAATATCTTACATAATTTATTGAATACTGTACTGAAAGTGAATAACAGAATGGTTGTGTGGGTACAGAATGGTTGTAAGTGTATGAGTTGTTTACTCTCACGATCGCGTGGCTGACTGGAGCTGCAGCTTGCTGCCACCTCCCAGCATCACGAGAGAGGATTGTACTGCATATCACCAGCCCAGGAAAAGATCAAAATTCAAAATTTGAAGGATGGTTTCTACTGAATATCTATCATTTTCACACCATCGTAAAGCTGAAAAATCGTAAGACGAACCATTATAAGTTGGGGACCATCTGTAGTAAAAGGAAGAAAGTGTCCTTTGTGGTTAAAATTATGAAGGAGAGCTCTGTGTCTTGACTCGGATTCTGTTGATATATATTGAGAGTGTCTGGAACAATGAAGATAAGTATGAGCCAAGAGAGCTGGAAAGCAGTTTGTATGATGTTTCATTTATTATTTTCTCTCTGGGACAACTCATTCAGACACTAGGATCCTGGAGAGATCAGAAACAGGAGGAGTTTATGTATGAATTGCCATGAATGACAGGCACCTAAACATTTAAGCTCAGAAGTTGGGTACTTAAAATAAGTTTGCTGTTAGCTGGTCACAGGGCCATTATCTCTAGTATGGAAAATGAGAGTCTTCTCTTGGGTTTTAGGTTTGGATAAACAGAGGGAAAAAGATAATGAGTTTGCACTATATATATTGCTCACAGCAGTACATAAAGAACAATGTTCTAAGAGGGCAAGCAACAATAATAAATAATGGATTCAAAATGCAAATCTGGAGAGAAGAGTTTTCTGTTAGGCTTTAATCTTGCAGGGTTCTTAAAGCCTTTAAAAGGTATGTAACTTTTTGTAGTCTTGAGCAATAATGACAAACAGCCTAATTGTCAATATGCAGTGTACTGAAGAAACAAAGGAGGTACAGAGATGCAATTTAATAAGAAACAAGATGGAAACAAAACAAAATAAAACCTCAAGTGGAAACAGAAGCTGCAAAGTAGAATGCTGTTTTCTTGGCCTGAGCTAAAGCTAAATCAAACAGCTATTAATAATTGGTTTTTATAAAACCTTTTATTTGGCTAATGCTAAACATAAGGTGTTTCATTGGAGAATTAGCTATAGCATTGGCAGTAGTTATAGCTCACAAAATGACAGTTAAAAAAAGCATTCTCCAGCAAAGTTTTTAACTTTTCTTTTTTTATATTTATTTTTGAAATAGTATGAGAATATACAAATATTAGTGGAGTATTTCTTTTCTTTTTTCTCATTTTCTATTTATGGAAGCTGAGCTTCTAAAAGTCTACCTGGGTGAATTATTATTATTATTATTATTATTATCATTATTGTTGTTGTTGTTGTTATAAATTTTATTAACTAGGGCTTGATGGCTAATCTTTTGGCAAACATTAGAATGCAGACCTCTTAAGAATCAGACATATGTAGCCTGTACGAAAGAAGGCACAGAGAGGAAAATAATGCAGCCTCAGGCTGCTGCAGTTAGGAATGTCCCTTTTTCTACCTAAAGGGAGATCCTTGTAGACAAGACTAATAGGAAAAATTCTTTCTTGACCCAAAAGGGAAGATTTAAAAAAAAACAAAACAAAACTGTGTGTCACAATATAACAGAATACATGACGCTGAACAAAGTATTTAGAAACAGAGAAAGTTTCAGTGCAGGGCAAGTGAGGAGAGAAGCCATTCTTTAAGTTGAAGTAAATGGCAGTGGCATTTTTCTGAATCCGTTGGAGGAAGCAATCTCCTTCGTAATAGAGTTAATGAGGACTTTGCTCTTTGAAGTCTGAACTTTGAGCACTTCCAGAGAGACTTGGAATTTTCTCTACTTGGTTATAAAGGAAAAGAAATATGGGTGTAATTGCTTCAGCACAAAGCAGACTGCGTCAAGAGCAAGGAGGGCACGGAAAGCTCATCCGGTCAGACAGATGGAAGCATAAGGGAACATACAACATTAAAAATATTCCCCCAGCCTCATCCCCTACTGATTCTTCAAGGAGCAGGGGAGGGGAGGTCGTTACCGAGAGAACATCACTTTGGATCCTTCATAAGAGTTGTAGTCTCCTGCACTTTTGTCAATTGTATACTAAGATGTCTCCTTCATAAATTTCAGACTGTAAGTTTAGTCATTCTCAGCTCGGTTCTTGTTGTCTTTTTATAGTCATGTATCAAAGAGCTTCATGTAATGTTGTGCATCTATATCTGAACCAGTTGGATTCCCAACTGGAAAGATTCTGGTACCTTAGACTAAATAAGCAGCATCCGTCTACCATGTTACATACTAAGACTCTCTTCCTATCTGGAAGTGACGTACATCATAGGCACATTTCATGAGAGGTAACATTTGACTTCAGAAATGGAAGCTAGTATTGTGTTTCCAGCTGTAAGATATTTAGTTTTGTCATACCACAAAAAGAATTAAAGTAACTTGCCCATTTTTGATGCTTTCTAAGTTACAGGCACTGTAATATCTATTCTTTCACTTTTTTTTCTATCCTTGTGGGGTAGGTATAGATTTTTAAAGATAGGAAATCAGGTTGAGGTGACTTAAATAACTAAGTGGGGCCATGCTTCTAGTCAAAGGATCTATAATTAAGCTTTCTTTTCTTAGATCTTATACTCCTGTCACCTTGCCATTCTTTCCAATATAAACTACCAGAGAACGGTTTCTAGGTTACAACTAAAGTCTTTCTTAGTAAGGTTCTTTTTCTGGACCATTTATCTGAACTTTTCTTTCTCATTGAAAATTTGTCTTAACCACACTCTTATTTTACACGTCATTTAGTCATTTCTTTTGTTTAATAAAAGTCCTTTTATAAGAATATTATACAGTTTTTGTTGTTTAATTAAAAAGCAATAAATAAGTAAGATATTCTTTTAGGAAAATACAAATGTGTGTTCTATAGTAAGAAACACCAGTTCAGAATTCTCAAGTGCTGGCTTCCAATCAGAGAATGGAAACAGGCATGTTCATTTATGAAAACAGGCTTGCAAAGCCCTTAATAAGGTGAATGATGGTGTATAAACAAAGGCTCTGTAACTGTGAGGTGAATAGGCTTGAATAAACTATGCTTTTCTACTGATAAAAATGAAAGAATTGATGCATTTGAACTCTGTCATCCTTCACAAAGTTTCACTAACCGTAATGTACTAAGTCCTCCAGGGTGATCTTGAGTATAAACTAAAGGCTAGGCTGTAGCAAGGATAAAGGGCAAATATTTAAATTTTTTTTTTTTTAAGACTATCGTTTGCTTGGTAAATGCTATGGAGAAGCAAAAGTTAAGATCAATACTGTTTTTTTTTCAAAGCTACAGTAAATAATTCCAAATTCCTCATAGGCCTGTATTAAAATGGCTGATGTAGGCAAAAGGGATTACTGACCAGATTGTGAAATTATGGAATCTTTACAACTACAGAGAAAAGGAAATACCACCTTGTCCAATCTATAATTTGACTGATTATTTTCTGAAACCTGAAATCCTAAAGCTGAGCACCAATTGCTTTCTTCTGGTCCCAGACTTTTAGTTTTCTGGTTATGTTACAATACTATACATTTTCTATTGTTAGAAAACAACTAAAAAGTACGATTTTTTGAAGAAAATGCAAATGTATGTACTATGCTAAGACATATCCATTTGTGTGCCGCAAGATCACTCTCCTGAACAACTACAAGCTTCTCATTGCTGTAGTTGACTGCATAATGAGTCATTCTCTTCCTGGCTCTACACCTCACATTGGCATAACCATTTGTTTTATGGATGGAAGAGAGGCAGATATCCTAGGTTATTTGTATGGAGACAACAGCCTTTTCAGCCAGATTTCCCTTGTCAAAATTACAGCATGATCACAGAGTGTGTCAGATTTTCCATCAGAACTGGACGGGAAAGCCACATGACTCTGGAAAGACCAGACAGCAACTTGACACATCTGTACTTGTGAAGCGTCAAGTTGGGAAGCTACTAAAAAAGAAAAATGTTGGTTCACTCAATGAAACAGTCAAATCAAAGGGCAAAAGGGACAAATGAGTTGGAAAATATGCCCAGCCAAAGATTGTTCCCTCAGATAAGAGAGGCTCTAAAAACAACAGGAGACCACCCCAGCCTTAACTGTCCTAATTTAGGGGTGGTTTGAGAAATGTAAAAGCCAGTGTAAAACAGGGCCAACACAGATAATGCTAGCTTTTCTCCTTTTCAGTATAAAATAAGGACTTACTCAAACACTTATCTAGAACTATAGTTAAAACTTGGTGACTTGAATATGTCAAAACAATGGCAAACAAAGTCTATTTTTCCTTTACACCCATATGCTTCTTGATGTTTCCAAGAGCAGAGGTCTCATAACAGCCCTTCCAGAGGTCAGTGGTCGAAGGACTACCTGTACATCGTGGAAAAACATCTGGCAGAGAAAGCCCAGTAATGGAGGAGGTGAAGTGAACTCTCAGATGCGAGTGATAATGGTGGATACAGGGGTGGCAGCTGTACTCTCCCCCCGGCTGTGTGTGTTTATGTCTGTGTCTGGCCTTTGCCTAGGAGCTTCGACTCAGTGAGAGGCTCAGTTCCAAACACCTTTGTCCTTGTCTCCAAAGAGACACTTGAGTTGGAATTGCCAGCTCAAGGAAACTGCTGTCCTTTGGGGCAGTGGAATACTGAAGCCTGGGGCTCCCTTTCAACTAGGATTTTCCATCCTGAGTGTTCCTTATTTCCTCAAGCAATGTTGGGTGGCAGTGGTGCCTGGCCCATTGGAATCAGCCTCTACAGAGGAAGAGTCCTATGTTCTATCCAAAACTCACTAACACACACTCTTTGAGAGCAGGGACTCTTCTGTGTTACATCCCCAGAGTCTGGTGCTTTGTAAGTGCACAGCAGGGGCTAGTTGGATGGATAAAATATGGCATAGTTTTTTCAGATTAAAGCCTTTTATAAGTAGGTGTTATAATTCACATCTGCATTATTCTTACACAAGTTTCCACAGGATCATAACTACTAAAACAGCTAGAGATTTATGCCTCTACTGGAGTTGATAAGTCAGGGAGATTTTATCTGATAACTGGAATCTGATTTTGAAGACAACGTAAATGAATTTCTTTGCAATTTGTCCATGCAGGTTTACTCTTCCGTTCTCTGATATTTCTCATATGGGTTGAGCTAAGTGGAACAGTTGGGAAGCCACTCTTGCCTGGTAGGGTTTGTACAGCTATCTCGTGAAGTTAGCAGTTGTATCTTTGCTTTAGGGGCTGAAAAGAGATGCTAGCGATTGTCCTAGCTGCCAGTGAAATCACTTTCAAAGCAATTAAGATATTTTGGATCCCTGTTGTGCAAGGTCCTAAGAGGAGGGGAAAGGAGATCGAAGGCATTTAATTAGGTTGTCTCTGCCCTTCAGCGGTGTAAATCTCAGATGAGAGGCAGAGATGTGTACATATCTACATGGCTTACACCTTCATTTCACAGAGGACTTACTCAACTGTCACCTTATTAGAAATATCTGCTGTGAGTGTCCTCTCCATCACTTTCTATGCCCTTACCCGACCTTATTCTTTTTCATAGTACTTATCACTACTGAAGATAGAATTTATCTGTTTGTTCGTTATCTATCCATCTCTTCTCACTGGAATCTACCCATGAGCATAAAAGGACTTCATTTATCTTTTTCTTTGCTCTGTTTCCAGTGCCCTGGGTACTGGTTGGCACATAGTAGCCCCTTAATAAAGATTTGTTGTTGAATGCACTATCAATATCAGGTAGCCTATAATTTCCTCATTGATTTGAGACCAGATAATCTGTGAGTCATTCAATGATAACATTTTATAGTTATCTATGGTCAAGGACAAATGTCCAGCCAATAAATAATACAGGAATTAAAAGGAAAAACATGTTCTTATCTTATTCTGAAAAGAAATGTGGGATCCAGTGGATTCCACCTTTTGCAAACATTTATTGAAGACAGTTTTAGCAAAGTATCTCTCTCTCTCTTTTTTTTAAGATCTCGTGTTTCTACAAGAGTCAATTGTCTTTATCACCTCTGTTGCTGAAGTGACCACAGTACAGATGGTCTCAAAACTGTCTGATATCATTTTGTAGTACACAGAATCTTATACTCACAGAAATAATCTTCTTATGGATGTTACAGTCTTTTAGGAAATAAAGCCTACAGGATCTGAAGTGATTACTTGAGGGGAAAAAAAAGAATCAATACATAACTGCTTAATGTCTCCCAGACTCTGAATTACAGGAAAATTTTTGTTGAAACACAGTGAAGTTATACTGTGCAATTCAATCACAGACTAAATCATTCAGAGTTGTTTTTGCCCTAAAAATCCATCAATAATAGCAATAATGTTGAGTAGCAAATGCAATTTTGAAGACTGATTGAACTGTCTACTTAAATAGCCATACACCAACCAATTAAATTTTCTCACAGTCATTTCCCCTGTTTTTGTAGACATGGTATCTTGAATAACACCTGATGATGATAACTAAGGAACTGTAATTCCACAGCCTTAGCTTGACTTATTTTATGCCTTAGGGAATGAATAAGCATGTAAATTAGACATGAATCAGTACAGTCACTTGTCAATCCAAAAATATGTGAGCAAGGTAGGCCCAAAATGACTAGCTGGGAATTGTAAAATCTAGTAAAATATATTGCTTTCTTTCAGATTATTGCTTTCTCTAATTGAATTAAGTTAGCTTCATGTGATGGGCACATACATTAACTTGAGGGGTTGATGAGCAGGAGGTGATAGCCAGACGGTCAGGCAAATTTGAAAAAAGATAGGAAGTCACTTAAGATTGGGCGAGATGACCTTTAAGTTACCTTCCAAGCAGACACTGTATGATTTTGAGAAATCGTAGCCCATCTCTACATGCGTCCTTCCAGCATTATCTTGCCTAGTAACAGTAGGGGGCTGAAAGAAATGCGAGTGGAATTTTTTTTAAAAAAGTAGAAGAAATAATTAACGATTTCCTTAACCTGGATTCTCAAATAGCCTAATCAATATTTCCCAGGCTTATTGGGTCCTAAGGGTCACCAGATGAGCTTGTTAAAAACATCTAGTCTCAGGTTTCTCTCTGATTCTGAGCTCTGTAGATTCGGATGGAGTGAACACAATTAGAAAATGAGGGGAAAACTCTTCCTATAATCCTATAAGGAATTAGATTAATATAGATTTATCTTTTCACATTAACTAAATAATAATGACACACCCTATACATGATTATTCCTAATTATCTTCATGTTTGTCTGATCCAGGGGTATGAATTTAGATTTTAAATTACCAGGGACTTTGATCATATCCAAATTTGATTAATGTTTTGCATATATACAAGTATTTTAAAATTATATATACTTACATATATAATATGTAACACATAAAATAGTTATGCATACAATTGCATATGTGGTTGTTTTTGAAAACATTGAATGGGAAAGAGATTGATGTTTTCTCCTCCTGATTTGTATTGCAATATCAATTCTCAGGGAAAGAGGACTTGTCAAAGTTTTAAAGTAGTGTGCAATTGCCAATCAGATGTTTTTGACTACATTCTTAACACTCTATTCATCACGGAGAAAATGACGTGACGAGGATGGGCACACTGATATATGAGCAACATCATTAAAAATAAAAAAAGTTTTATGGCCTCATGTGTATGAACTGAGATGCTATTTAATTATAGACACAAATAAATGACTCTCTCAGGATCATTTTTGGCTTATTTGTATACGGTTACTCTGGGAACAACATATTTGTTTTTTATAACTTTAAAAATTCACTCTGTACAAAAAAAGTCCTTGGAATTAATGTGATAAGATCATTAATTAAAATAGTTAACTCTCTGCTGATATTCTATAATGGAGTTGTCACCAGAAAAACACAGCATGACCATTTTTTCCTCTAAGAATGTTTTGCATTCATTATACGCACACTCATTGAGGGGATGAATGAAGATGTTTGCACTCATGTAGCCGTGCGGACAAATGAACACATGCTTCCTGTGCAACTAATTGTTTTTTGCATTCATAGGTGAAGAAACCAACATTCGTTACTGTATGTTTAGAGCTAATGAGAGATGGACCTTCTTCCTTGACATTTGCAAGTTAAAGACAACATTAAAATATTTTCCAATATTGCAGGGAAAATATATATTTCTAGTTCAAGACGAGACTGAGGACTAGAGGGATGGATTAACAGTGAAGCTGATGCATAAGTGTCCTGGGGCACGTTCTGTGCTTCAGCCTCTTCACTGGGAAAATTGTAAGACTTTCTCTGATGTTGCAAGGATTTGATGAGTTCACACATGTAAAGTGCTTGGAAGAGTGCCCAGCAAATAAAGGTATCCAACAATAATAGCTATTATAATCAGAGGTCTTAGAACGGGAAGCAGTCTCAAGGAATGCCTTAGACCAGGCAGCCCCCTCCAGCAGTATTATCATCTCAGGTCTAAAGATGAGGCAATGTGGCCTCACAAGGAGAAGATCTAGGACCTATCTCATAAGCCAACTTTTCTCACGTACGTCCACTGAAATGCTGCCCTGGCTCTTCTCTGCTTCAGAAAAGAATTTTAGAACATTTTCTGTCACATGGTAGTGCTTACCAAATATCTGAGAAATAACTAAGAACTATCCTTTTTGAGCCCTTGTTTGATACAAAATGCACCTGATTGAGGGTTTCAGCATAAACATTCAGGGCTAGTTTAAATTTAATCTCAGAGTGAAGTTTTACAATTTCTATTTTTCAAAGGTGATTTTGTTTAAGGGAGTTGAGATTCCAAAAAGATCATATATATTGAGATACATACACATACACACTCCTTTTTTCAAAAGGGAGTTTTGTATGAGGGAGTTGAGATCTAATTTTTCCAAGAAGATTTAAGATGATATAGCTTGGCACACGCAGACACACACATACACACACATACATACACATACAAACTCACTCAGGAGATTAAGTTAAGAAGGTGTCTTAATTAGTGGAACAGTGCTTAGTTAATTTGTCAGTTTCTTCTTTGGAGATGGGATGTACCACTGTTAGTAGCAGTTCATTTGAAATTTGTTTTTAAATTGTAAAGCTCTTGACATCATACAGTTCTTTGACTCTCTCTCCCTTCCCTGTGATTAATAACACTATATTGTACATACGTATAAGATTGAACTTATCGTTTGCTATTATAATTTTTTAAAGGTTTGCATAAATGTTCATCTTCTCCAGTTGATTCCAAGTCATCTTTATATTCGGAGTATAGTTTTATGCGCTCCTAAGCATATGCACATATGTGTGTTTGTGTGTGTGTGTATAATATTGTCCCGCTGTTCTCCAGTCCTACTACCACTGTGTTAGTCAGAGTCGCTGCCATCTCCCACCTGGACTTTTGAAAATCTCACTATTTTCTCCTCTTTCAATTTTGCCCTATCCAAATCATTCATCACTCAGCAGAGTAACTTTTTAAAAACAATTGGTTAGGTCACTCTACTGCTAAAACCCTCTTTGATTTTCCATTAAACTTATGAATATCTTACTTTGACATGAATTCTTTTTTTTTTTTAAGGATTGGCACCTGGGCTAACAACTTGTTGCCAATCTTTTTTTTTTTTTCCTGCTTTATCTCCCCAACCCCCCCTCCCCCCTCCAGTACACAGTTGTATATCTTAGTTACAGGTCCTTCCAGTTGTGGGATGTGGGAGACCACCTCAACGTGGCCTGACAAGTGGTGCCATGTCCGCGCCCAGAATCCGAACCCTGGGCTGACGCAGCGGAGTGCGCAAACTTAACCACTCGGCCATGGAGCTGGCCCCTGACATGAATTCTTAAAGACCTGGCTCCCCCATCACTCTTGTATCTCATTTTATGTGAGTCTCTCTAACACCTCGTGCTAGCTTTCTTTCAATGTCTTGCAATTGCTAAGTGCTTTCCCTCATTTGACCCTTCACTCAGGCTCTTCAGTCTGCCAGAAGTTTCTTTTCATTTGTAGGAGCCCATGTTGGATCATCTAATCTCATTCTGATCATTTTCCTTTGTAGTACTAGTCAAAATTTGTCTAACATGAGGCTGACCCAGTGGTGAAGCGGTTAAGTTTGCATGTTCTGCTTCGGCGGCCTGGAGTTCTCTGGTTCGGATCCCGGGTATGGACCTATGCACCACTTGTCAAGACATGCTGTAACAGGCGTCCTACATATAAAGTAGAGGAAGATGGACATGTATGTTAGCTCAGGGCCAGTCTTCCTTGGCAAAAAAAAAAAAAAAAAAAGAGGAGGATTAGCAGCAGATGTTAGCTCAGGGTTAATCTTCCTCAAAAAAAAAAAAGAAAAAAGTTTGTATAATGTATTTATATCTTGGTTTCTTGAGTAGTGGGTATATATCTCACTCACCAAACTTTTTGTATTTCCTTTAAATCAAAGTAAATCTGACAATGAGCCCCCATCACATCCCACTTGCTTGGCAGGAAATTCCATCTCAGTCATAACTAAGGCTTTTTTCTCTCACATGGTAGCACCAATGAGACTTATGTGACATTTGGAGAAAAAGAGAGAAAGCCTGTAAGCACCAATTTATCCTGGAAAAAACAAGCCATTCTCATCCAAGCTCATAGTGGCCCCTTGAAATGTGGTGGCTCCTAGGTTTTATGTCATGCCCAGGGTACATGGTGAGTCTAAAAACCCTAATGTCTCTAGGAGGCCACCACCTCCTCGAAGTCTGACCAGCTTCTTGGAGTATTGCCACAGAACAGTGACTTGTACTCTCCATTCTAGAGTCTTTAAACTTTTTCTTCTTGCCCAGCTGGGAAAACTCTCTTTAATTTGAAGGTGCTGCATCTTTTTTACTCAACTTTGAATATCACCAGTGGGCATAAGCTTTTGGAATAAAGGCCAAGAAATCTCAAGCATACTTCTACTTTCTACCTTGCTTCAAACCTCCCATCAATTAATGAAGACACTACTTCCTAAATATCAAGAAATAGGGAAAGAGGAGCAGCCATGGAGACAATCACTTGAATTATTACAGAATAGTATACATCCATGCTGATCTATTTTCTGTTACAGATTTACTTTTTCTTCCCAACTTCTCAGGCTAAAAGTTTTATGAAAGCAAAGACTGTTGTTATTTTTTACCAATACGTACCTAGTAACTAGTCCAGTGTCTGGTACAAAGTAGACACTCAAAAATTTGTGTTAAATAAATGAATAAACACAAGAAGCATTACATAAATGTTTATTGTATTCCCATTGCTGGATACGTTACTTCACATAGAGTACATATTTAATAAATATTGAATGAATAAACAATAAAAGGTTGACAATGAGATGCAGCCTCAACACATTGGAAGTCATTCCACACAGTCTTGAGTCAGCTGAGTCGGTAAGATTCAACAAAGTATGCTGAATGTGTCAAAGTAAGCTCTGATCTAGTCAGAGCACCAATAACAAATAAAAATCAGTAAGAAAAGCTCCTGCTCTCCATTATATGCCCCTGATTCTTCTGATTCAAGTTGACTGTACCAAGTCCCTATCAAGATGTTTGCTTTGACTTTTTAACAGCCGTTCAGGGCTTATACAAAATTTCACTTTGAGATGGTGATTAGAAGACAGGTGTATGGTTTATGAGACTGGTAAAAAGAGTGAAATTGGAGCCAGCCCTGATGGTCTAGTGGTTAAAGTTTGGTGTGCTCCACTTTGGCGGCCCAGGTTTGGTTTCTGGGTCTGGAACCACATCACTGTCTGTCAATAGCCATGCTGTGGTGGCGGCTTACATAGAAGAACTAGAAAGACGTACAACTAGAACACACAACTATGTACTGGGGCTTTGGGGAAGATAAAAAAAAAAGAGACAGAGGAAGATTGGCAACAGATGTTAGCTCAGGATGAATCTTTCCTAGCAAAATAAAAGAGTGAAAGGAATTGACCTAGTTAGATGTATGCTCCAACAACAGCATGGAGCATCTCATCTGTTTTTATAAAAGAGAAAGAGAGAAGACGGTTGTATTGATGAGAGTTCTTTTGGAATTCACATACAATATTAGAGAGAACATGCTTTGTCATTAAACAAATTCATAACCTAGAAAATTCAAGTTTTTATTCCTCTCTGAAAAATAAAACTAATTATTGAGCAATGAAAAATAAAATTACTTATTATCTCATGGTTAACACAGAAAAGGAACAAATATAAAAACATTCTATCTTGCTAAAGAGTGTTCTGCACATGCTCTGTTATAGAAATACCTCATTATTAAGTAGCTGTCTATTCATATACATGTGAGATGGGATTTAGTCTTAATCAATATTCTGTCCACAGTGCCAAATGTAGTACCCACAACTTTACTGAAATTACATATTTTTCTTTTGAGTTTAAATGGCTTAGCAAACATGCTTATCTTGTCAAATAATATTAACCTTCCTATTTACTTCTCCTGGTTCTTTTCATTTGTGCATGTGGACTCATGTGGTGTCATTTTCTTATTTCAGTACAACTTGGCTCCCATCCTCCTTTGAGTTTTTATTTTCAAATAAATTACATTTCCATATGTTATAGGCTTAACAATACAGTTATATTCACATTGTTTTATACACTTACTTTTTGAACAAGTTATAAGAAGGAAGAAGAAAAGATCCCTTCTGAATAAAGGTGTGCTTTTCTAATTTAAGTCATGAGAACCACATTTAATTTCGTCAATCATATTCCCTGCACCTTTTTTGCGCTGAATCAAACATTCAGATTCATATGCTGTTCTGTTTCATTATACCATAAACTTGTAGAAGGTTTGATAGTGCTCAGCGAGTGAGTAAGTGCATGCCTATAGCGTGTAAGGAGACCATAAAATGTTTGTGACTTTTATGTCTACAAGCTTTATAATACTTTCGTATTAACTTTTCTCAATAACCATGACACTACTTCTCTCACCTGAAAATAATGAGCTTCAAGTCACATCTGAATATATGACAGGAAAATGCAGAGTGTAAACTGGAAAGAGAGGCACCACTCCATTGCCTTACATTTAGTCCAAAGGCCGCATTGCTAGTCCTACCCATTGATTCTCACTTTTTATTTTATTTTTGAACATTTCTCACTGCCTTTGTGTCTTCTCTCTTCATTATCCAGAACTATTCTCTCAGAATCCTGCTGCCCTTTGGCTGCTGTCAGGTAGCTACTTTATTTCTGAGAGAAATTAACACTCCAAGTAACTGTGTTGCTACACCTGCTGTGGAATTAGAAAGGGGTTAAGTATATGCCATTAATTTTTTTCCGTGGACAACTAATGGGAATCTGGAATGCCACCTGAGAAGAGGTAGATTGGAGAGAAGAAGATGAAATCTTGAATCTGTTGTTAACCTATTTCTGGATTCATATGTGGACAACTCTTCAAGGAGGTTTGGCATTTTACATTATCTTGAAATGATTGTAAGACAATAAGTGGTGTAAAAAAGTTAGTTACTTTTATTTGTTTCTAAGTCATATTTATTGAGGTGTAATTTGCTTACAGTGAAAATAATCTTTTTTAGGTGTATAATTTGTTATTTTCACAAATGTATACAGTTGTGTAATCACCATGACAGCCATGATAGAGAACATTTCCATCATCTCAGAAAGTTTCTAGTGGCTCTTTTTGGTGCATATTCTCTACTTCCTTGCCCACCCCTGTCTGGCAACCACTGATCTAATTTCTGTATCTATAGTTTTGCCTTTTCCAGAATTCTATACAAGTGCATCATACAGTATGTAGCCTTTTGTGTCTAACTTGTTGCACTTAGCTTAATGCCTTTGAGATTAATTTATGCTGTTGCAGGTATAAGTAGTCTGTTTCTATTGCTGGATAGTATTCAATTGTGTCATTTACCATGATTTCTTTATATAGTCACCAATTTTTGGACATTTGAATGGTTTCAATTTTTGGAAATTATGAATAAAGCTTCGGACTTTGTGGGCACATATATTTTTATTTCTCTTGGGTAAATACTTAGGAGTGGACTTGCTGGGTTATATGGTGAGTATATGTTGAATGTTATGAGAAACTACATGTTTTCCAAAGTAGCTATTTCTTTCTGTGCCATTTGTGCTTTCCCACCAGTAACGTACAAGAGTTCCAACTGCTCCACATGCTCGTCAGCACTTACTATCATTGCTGGCTTATTTTTTTAAAATGTAGCCATTCTACGAGGTGTGTGTAACAGTAGGTGTGTAGTTGCTTTGTGGTTTTAGTTTGCATTTCTCTAATGACAGATTATATTGACCTTCCTTTTATGTGCTTATTTGCTATTTGTATCTCAACTTCATTGAAATGTCTGTTCAGATTTCTTAGTCCATTTTTCTAAATTAGTTTTTTATTATTGTAAATGAGTTGTTATGAGTTTTTAAAAATATACATTATTTTTGGATACAAGTTCTTTATCAGATATGCGTTTTGCAAATATTTTCTCCCAGTCTGTGGCTTGTCCTTCCATTTTCTCAACAGCATTCTTAAAAAGAGTACAAAATTTTAATATTGATAAAGTCCAATTTATCACTTTTTTTTCTTTAATGACACATGCCTTTTTGATTCTAAGATGTCTTTTCCTAACCAAATGTCATAAAGATTTTCTCTTATGTTTTCTTCTGAAAGATACACAATTTCGGTGCTGGCCAAGTGGCGCAGCGGTTAAGTTTGCATGTTCTGCTTTGGTGGCCCGGGGTTTGCTGGTTCGGATCCTGGGTGAGGACATGGCACTGTATGTCAAGCCATGCTGTGGTAGGCACCCACATATGAAGTAGAGGAAGATCTGCACAGATGTTAGCTCAGGGCCAGTCTTCCTCAGCAAAAATATGAGGATTGATGGCAGATGTTAGCTCAGGGCTAATCTTCCTCAAAAAAAAAAAAATTTTAAAAAGAGATACACAATTTCATGTTTTACATTTAGGTCTATGATCCATTTTAAGCTGACTTATGTTAATGGTGTGAGGTATGGGTTGAGCTTAGTTTTTTTGTGTGTGGACGTCCATACGCAAAAATAACATTTATTAAAAAGGCTATCTTCTGCCCATTGATTTACTATGACATCTTTGTTGAAAATCAGTTGACCATATGTATATGTATAGGTTCAGTTCTGTACTCTCTTCTTGTCCATATTTTACACTTATACTGTATCATTTCAGTGTTATAGTTAGTCTGAAATCATGTAGTGCAAATCCTACAACTTTTTTCTTCTTTTCAAAATTGTTTTGGCTATATAAATTTAGAGTCAGCTTACAATTTATACATAAAAAGAACATCTTGGGATTTTGATTGGAATTGTGTTGAATTTATATACTACTTTATGAAAAATTAATGTCTTAATATTAGTTATTTCAATCTATAGACATGATATAGCTCCCATCTTTTTAGATTTTATTAGTTTTTCCCAATGATTTTTAAAGCTTTCAGCATATAGATTTTGCAATTATTTTGTTAGATTATACCTAAGAATTTCGTGTTTTATGGTCCTACCATAAATGGTATTATTTTTAAAAAACTTTAATTTCTAATATGTATTAGTAATGTATGGAAAATCTTTGATTTTTGCATATTGATCTTTATCATACAACCCTGCTAAACTCACTTATTAGTTCTAGTTACTTTTTTTTTCTGTAGATTATTTGGGATTTCTACTTAGATGATCATGTCACCTGTGACTAAAAACTTTTGTTTCTTCCCTTCCCATTTTTATGCCTTTTATTTTTTTTCTTGCCTTAATGCAATTATTAGGATCTCTAGTGCAATGTTTAATAGACGTGGTAAGAGCAGAGATACTTGCTTTCTTTTCTTAATGTATTCAATTAAAAGTATAAAGATAATAAACAACATTAGAGTGGTGTGAGAAACTTCAAGTCCAGGTCCCAGATCTACTGTTAACTAATTATGCATAGTTTGAGACACTATTTTCCCCTTTACTTTATTGCAGTGAATATCCCCAAGCATGAAAAGTATTATGTAATATCTAATTAAATACCATATCCACAGTATGAAACAGAGTATCAGATTTCTTGTATGAATGGAATAGAAAAATGCCTGAGACCTGGTTAAGCTTCATGATTCATAGACAGTAGCATTTAAAGACATACCTATATAGTTGTACCTATTACTCAACATTACTTGAATTTTATTGCCTAGTCATATATTGTATACACATTAAAAGAGTTCAGATAATTACAGATCTAAAGTTAAAAATATCAGATTTTGTTGTACATAAATTAAAAAGTTATCTACTTGCACAATTTTAGTCTTTGTGGACAATGCCTCCTAGTAGCTGATGGATGATTGTAGTTGATGGATGACCAAGAAGATATGTATCACATCATAAATGATAATATTAGTTTTATGGTTTCAAAATTAGATTCTTATGAGTTGAAATTGTGGGAATTTGTTCATTGGGTCTGAATGCCTTTAAGTAAACTAATACAATTAAAAATTTCCTACATCATTTAAAAGTAGACTTTAGATGATGGTGATCCTACCCGAAGTGTGTACCTAATCCTCAATGGTGTTTTGTTTTGCTTTACATTACACGTATAAGTGAGATCACATGGTATTTGTCTTTCTTTGTCTGATTTATGTCACTTAGCAAAATGCCCTCAAGTTACATCCATATTGTTGCAAATGGCAAGATTTCATTCCTTTCTATGGCTTAATAATATTCCATTGTATGTCTGTGTGTGTGTGTGTGTGTGTGTGTGTGTGTGTGTGTATACATATACATACACACATTTTCTCTGTTCATTCATCCATCGATGGGCACTTAGGTTGCTTCCATGTCTTGGCTATTGCAAATAATGCTGCAATGAATATAGCTGTGCATATATCTTTTAGAATTATTGTTTTTGTTTCCTTTGGGAAAATATCCAGAGGTGGAATTGCTTGATCAAATAGTAGTTCTATTTTTAATTTTTTGAGGAACCTCCATACTATTTTCCATAGTGGCTGCCCCAATTTGTATTCCTACCAATAGTGGCCAAGAGTTCCCTTTTCTCCACATCCTTGCCAACACTTGTTATATGTCTATTTGATAATAGCCATTCTAACAGGTACGAGGTGATATCTCATTGTGGTTTTGATTTGCATTTCCCTGATGATTAGTGATGGTGAGCACATTTTCATGTACCTGTTGGCCATCTGTATATCTTCTTTGGAAAAATGTCTATTCAGATCCTCTGTCCATTTTTTAACCTAATTTGTTGGTTTTTTTTTTTACTATTAAATTGTATGAGTTCTTTTTATATTTTGGATATTAACTCCTTATCAGAGCCTCATTGTTTTTAATAAAAAATTCCTAAAACATTGTAAATTCAATAGGGAATTTAAAAATATATACTAATGTGCTTTTTTTTCATACTTGCTTAAATTTGACCTCTTTTTGTTTTTTCCTTTTCAAGCAGTGTTATCCATTATCTTGGGAAGATATGCATTGTAATAATTAGGAAGGCAAAAATAAAGAGTCAATTTTAACTTTTGACTGACAAAATTGGATCTTATACCCACAGACAGGCAATAGTTCTGAAAGCTTTGCTATGTTAGAAGAAAGACTTTTCTAAAATTTCAAAGCTTTTCTTTACATATCAAAACTTGGTGATCTGAACTGAGATTTTAAGGCATAAGTAGTAAGAATTGAAGATACGCTCAGGTTAAAAGCGAAGAGTCTTTATAACTGTAGGGTGTGGAGAAGGCAGAGACTCAGAAGACTTCCTCTTCTCCAGCCTTTATCCTTCAGGTCTTGCCTTGGGTATGAGCACAGAGAAGAAAGAAACTCCAGGTGGGGACTTCATGGAACTCAGGGAGAAGATAGCCACTCAGAGGGTCTCTTCTTCAACATGCAACACAGAGCAGCTGCAGATGAAGGAAACAGTGTCCATAACCAGAATGACATGTTTAGGTGAAAAGAGAGGCTGAAATAATGTCCCTGAGTAAATCTCAGCTCTCAAGGGGAGTGTGTGGATTCCACAAACTCCTCGGGAGCCCCTGAAGGGTATAGAAGATCAATGAGGATAAGATTAAGCTGATAGCTGCAAAGAGGTCCCACAAAACAAAATTATGGCTCCATGGAAGGAAATCTGCAGTGCCCATGAGGGGAGGGGAAGACTGGCCAATAGTGAGAAGCAGCTGATGTCCTTGGGCAGTTAGCATGCCCTGCCCCAATGAAGAAGCAATTCACAATGGAGATCAGCCACGGACACTCAGCGTTAGAGGCTGCAACCAGATGCCCAGAGACAAGTGGGACAAGTCATTCATCCAAATCACAGCATTTGAACCTCTGATAATTCAATGCCATGAGAACCTTAGCTCTTCTCTGTACCTAGGCACTATTTTGGGAGGAGGCAGGGATGGGAGACCCCTTGAGGAGGAAGAGAGACCCTGGGAGGAAGATTAAACCTTGACCTGGTCCCATATTTATCCGAAAGAGAATAAGTTCCCTTTAGTTAGAAAGTTTAAATCATTCCTCTAAGCCTGTCATCAGAGGGAAAGGCACTCAGGAACAAACTAAAATATGTTTTGAACAATAAAGAAAGGAACTTTTTGTTTTTTGTACTTTGGGGGTATCATGTGTGAATTCTCATCCCATTCCACCCTTACAGATAAAAATATCAAATTTCCAGAGAAGAAAATCTGCTTTATGCGTGTGATGTGAGGCTGCTGACCCTTTCGGTGATGGTGCAAAGGTGAATGCTTGACTTCTCGGCAGAGACAAACACTGCCCCACCTCTTACTTCTATCTTATCAAATTTGGTCTTAGAGACTCTTTGAAAAAGCTTTGAAATTTGACTCTCCTTCAGTGAAAAATTTATTTTGTGTATCATGATAAATCAATTACGGTCTAAGTTTGTGAACAGTAAAATGTTCTTTATGAGAAAGTAATTCATATGTTACCAAGAACAAATTTCAAAAGTACACGATGGGATTTATACAGTTTTAATTTAGATGATAAGCCTGAGATGATCCAATTGTACCTGCCAACATCAGTTAAAAATAAAATACGAACATGCTCTAAGGTAGTGTTCTTGAATGGAGGTATTGTCTGTCCAGAACAAAGCAAGACTGTTTCCTCTTGACTGCAAAGGGCTTCTTGCTTCCTCTGGTGCTCAAAATTTATGTCGTGGGCTATTTATAAGTGGGTCTGTATTCAGATCTTCTACAGTTTGAGAGTGGGAGCTGTCATTTGAATTTCAGGCTTTCCTCGATACCTATACCAATTTTAGTTTCAATATATGGAGGCAACAGTAGTTCAAATGTGTTATTTATTCTTAGATATAAGTTTAGAATACGAATCAGATAGACAAGTTTAGAATTAAGAAAGAATTTCTTGTCTCTTGACATCATTGACCCAGCGATGATTCTTTTTTTTTTTAATTATTTTATTAAGGTCATATTGGCTTATAGCATTGTGCAGATTTCAGGTGTACATCACTGTATTTCAGTTTCTGTATAGACTGCATCGTGTTCACCACCAACAGTCTAATTTTTATCTGTCACCATACATTTGTGCCCCTTTACCCCTTTCAGCCTCCCCCCACCTCCTTCCTCTGTTGTAACCATTAATCTGTTTTCATTATCTATGTGTTTGTTTACCTTACATATGTAAGTGAAATGATATGGTATTTGTTTTACTCTGTTTGACTTACTTCACTTAGCATAATATCCTAAAGGTCCATCCATGTTGTCACAAATGGCACAATTTTATCCTTTTTTTTGTTGAGGAAGATTTGCCCTGAGCCAACATCAGTGCAAATCTTCTTCTATTTTGTGTGTGGGTCACTGCCACAGCATGGCCACTGATGAGTGATGTAGGAACTAAACCCATGCTACCAAAGCAGAGCACACTGAATTTAATCATTAGGCCATGGGGCCAGCCCCCAATTTTGTCTTTTTATAGTTGAGTAGTATTCTATCTAAATATATTCTCATGAGCATGAGGTGATATCTCATTGTAGTTTTGATTTGCATTTACCAAATAATTAGTGATGTTGAATATCTTTTCATGTGCCTGTTGGCCATCTGTATATCTTCTTTGGAAAAAATGTCTGTTCACATCCTTTGCCCATTTTTTGATTGGATTGTTCATTTTTTTGTTGTTGAGTTACATGAGTTCTTTGTATATTTTGGAAATTAGTCCCTTGTTGGATATATGATTTGAAAATATTTTTTCCCAGTTGGTGGGTCGGTTGTCTTTTTGTTTTGTTCATGGTTTTCTTTGCCAGCAGAAGCTTTTTAATCTGATCTAGTCCCATTTGTTTAGTTTTTCTTTTGTTTCCCTCGCTTGAATAGACATGGTATTAAAAAAGATACTGCTAAGATCGATGTCAAAGAGTGTACTGCCTATATTTTCTTCTAGGAGTTTTATGGTTTCAGGTCTTACGTTAAAGTCTAATCCACTTTGAGTTCATTTCTGTGTATGATATAAGAGGATGAGCTAATTTCATTCTTTTGCATGTGGCTGTCTAGTTTTCCCAGCAGCATTTATTGAAGAGACTTTCCTTTCTCTGTTTTATGATCTTGGCTCCTTTGTCAAAGATTAGCTGTCCATGGATATGTGGTTTTACTTCTGGGCTCGCAGTTCTGTTCCATTCATCTATGTGTCTGTTTTTGTGCCAGTACCATACTGTTTTGATTACTATAGCTTTGTAATATATTTTGAATTCGGGGAATGTGATACCTCCAACTTTGTTCTTTTTTCTCAGAATTGCTTTGGCTATTCGAAGTCTTTTGTTGTTTCATATAAATTTTAGGATTCTTTGTTCTATTTCCTTGCAGGATGTCATTGGGCTTCTGATTGGGATTGCATTGAATCTGTAGATTGCTTTAGGCAATATGGACACTTGATGTTTGTTCTTCCAATCCATGAGCATGGAATATCTTTCCATTTCTTTATGTCTTCTTTGATTTCTTTCAATAATGTCATACTTTTCAGTGTATACGTCTTTCACCTCCTTGGTTAAATCTATTCCTAGGTATTCTTTTTGTTGTGATTGTAGAGGGATTATATTCTTGGATTTCTCTTTCTGCTAGCTCAGTATTAGTGTATATAAATGCAACTGATTTTTGTATGTTGATTTTGTACTCAGCAACTTTACTGTATTCATTGATTATTTCTAACTTTTTTTGGTGGATTCTTTAGGATTTTCTATATAGAGAAGCATGTCATCCACAAATAGGGGCAGTTTTACTTCTTCCTTTCCAGTTTGGATACCTTTTGTTTCTTCTTGTAGCCTAATTGCTCTGCCTAAGCTTCCAGTACTGTGATGAGAGCGATGAATGAGAGTGATGAGAGTTGGCATCCTTGTCTTGTTCCTATTCTCAGAGGAATAGCTTTCAGCTTTTCACAGTTGACTATGATGTTGGCTGTGGGTTTGTCATACATGGCCTTTATTATGTTAACATGCTTTCCTTCTATACCCATTTTTTTGAGAGTTTTTTTTTAAACTGTAGTGTTATTTGTCAGAAGATATTTTGTTTTCAAAGATTGACACCTGAGCTAACAACTGTTGCCAATATTCGTGGTTTTTTTTTCCCTGAATTTTCTCCCCCAAATCCCTCCCTGTACATAGTTGTATATTTTTTTGTTGTGGGTCCTTATAGTTGTGGCATGTGGGATGCTGCCTCAACATGGCCTGATTAGTGGTGCCATGTCTGTGCCCAGGATCGGAACTGGTGAAACTCTGGGCCGCCTAAGTGGAGTGTGCGAACTGAACCACTTGGCCACGGGGCTGGCTCCTTATTGACAGTTTTTATCATAAATGGATGTTGGATCTCGTCAAACTCTTCCTCTGTATTCTCCTATCTGAAGGAGCCCTTATATCTGAAGCAATGATTCTTAAACTGATGTCACTAGACCATCAGCTTCACCGGGAATGTGTTATGAGAACTTATTAAAAATGGCAGTTCTCAAGCCTCACTCTAGAAATACTGAATCAGAAACTCTGGGGGTGGGACTTTGTAGTTTAATAAGCCTTCCAGGTGATTCTGATGCATGCTGAAGATTGAGAATCACTAATCTATAGAATATTACTAAAGAAACATCAGGTTTCCTGAAATCTCTTAAAAACAAGACAGTTGCATACATAGAATGCTATCAAAATCTTTCCAAGAAATAGTTGGAACAATAATCTATTTAACATTATTTCATTTATGTGTATCTAAAATATTTAATTATGAATTTCTCAAAATGGTACACATAGTGGTAGTTTCAGTTTGGTCACTTTTGAATGTTAGCATATGTGATATACAAAGGATAAGAAAGGTAAATATATATAAAGTATTTAGAACAGTGTTCAGAACTGTGTTTAGAACACACTTTAGAACTGTGTTGTTTAGCTAAGAGACTCATTAATGACTGTAATTAGATCTTATTTTGAAGTACTAATCTGTTAGTAATAATCAGTGTCCAGATAATAGCTTGTGTTTGATTAACGTGGTGATGCACTTTGGAATAAAGCCATTGAGGAGGTGGCCCATTATTAGCAGCATTTATACTTATGATATACTTAAATATATCTTCCGTCACTTATCTTTGATATTAAATCCTCTTTGTAATGTGAACACTTTAGTGGTATTACCTTTCCCATGAGTCTATTAATATCACTTACTTCAAGAACAATCCTTATAACTAGACTAAGAGGTGCATACAAAAATGGCATTTAAGTGAGTAATTTGCTAGATTAAAATTTTATTGCATTACTACAAAAAGAGTCTTTCTTCTGAAAACTTGGACTCCAAGCTACATTATGGCTATCTCAGACATTTTTTGTAAAGAGTGGAGATAAAGTAAATTTGAAAGATACATTATCACTCTGTGGTGTGTTAGTTGATATTCCAGTTCTGTAGGAGTACAGATCAACGTCAATTAAATGAAATCCAACTGCCCTCAACAATTAGGTGTAACTAACAATATCTTGAGAGCTGATATTATAGGTAGAAGTAAGGAGGAGCAGACAGTTAGGAGACTAGATTTCAATAAAAAGCTACAAGTTTTTCATTTATGGCACAGAGTTCAAGACAACACAGCTATTGTTCAGTCAAACTATTATGAGGTCACACAAGACTTTAGGTCAAATAAGACTTTCATTTTCTCCTGAAAGTGCAGTAAAGAACTTCTTTTTGAAAGCATAAACAGATTAAAATGAATGTTAAGGGTTGAATTGTGTCCCCCAAAAAAGATATGTTGAGATTCAAACCCCCAGTAGCTCAAAAAGAGACCTTATTTGGAAATAGGGTCATTGTAGATGTAGTTAGTTAAGATGAGGTCATACTAGAGTAGGATGGGCCCTTAATCCAAAATTACTGGTGTCCTTATAAGAAGACAAAGACATGAAGGGAAGATAGGTGTGTGAAGACACACAGGGGGAATGCCGTGTGAGGATGGAGACAGAGATTAGAGTGATGCAACCCCAAACCAAAGAATACTTGGGACTATGAGAAGTTGGAAGAGGCAAGCAAAGATACTCCCCTAGGAGTTGAAAGGAGTGTGACCCTGTCAATACCTTGATCCTGGACTTCTGGCCTATAGAGCTGTGAGAGAACAAATTTCTGGTGTTTTAAACCTCCCAGGGTCTGGTACTTTGTTATGGCAGCCCTAGGAAATTAATATAATAAGGTAATGGGAGAGGAGAAAAAGAACAAAAAAAATGAGGAATTGATAAGTCTAGCAAAAGCGTTAAGAAATTCAGCAGAACCAAGAAAACTGACTCTCAAGCTTGCTATGGAAAAGTCAAGATATGACCTGATTTACCTTGCCTGATCCTCAGCCCAAAAACTCAGGAAATGATAATACAAAGCAGCAATGGAAGCAGGGATTAGGGAGAGTAGGGGACTGAAGGACATGTGGGTAGAGATAGAAAGAATCAAGTACAATGTAATAGTATAGAAACAAGGATAATCAGACCAGCCAGTTAACCCTGGCTATTGAGGAATAGCAAGGATAAGGACAATGACACTTGGCTGCAACCAGGGAATTGCCAGTTAGTTCACTTTACAACTATTGTAAGAAGAATCACTATATTCTACCTAAACAGGGGTAAATGCAAATCCTTTAAAACCTAATTTATAGGAAGAAAATCCTATGAGCAGTTTATTAAAGATTTTATTTTTCTGGTTTGTTAGAATTCTCAAAGTAACTTGGTGTTTTGTTTTTAAGTATATATGACATGTTTGTAAAAATGCTGTCTGCACTTAAGTTCTTATTTTATGATATATTTAGTTAATGAGGCATTTTTCATTTGGAAAATAATTCTTGTCCTTCTAGGCTGTTTTTCTATCTCAAGGCTGAAAAACAATGAACGTGATACTGACCATAAAATGAGTAAATGCAAATTCTTTGGTGTGCTGGTTGAAAAATCACGAGTTGGACTAATCCATTAGGTACAATCTTCCAAATTAAAATGCACAACTAGAATTAAAATTTTATTGTGCTTTTATAAAATATATTTCTACTCAGTGGAAATACATGTATTATTAGATGACTAACAGAAATATGTCTATTTCTAATAAAGATGATATGCTTTTAAAGACTTTTAATTTAAGAAAATTATGGAATAACAATATCGATGATTAATTTAATAAAGTAGTATAGATGGATATCAATTTTCCATGACTTAGAAAGGACTTTGAAACTAAAGCTCAACACTTCTTATTTTGCCTAAATAGTCTCAGATGCATGAAGCCAAATAATGTGTTAATTGTGGGAAAGTAAATATCTCCAATTATGTGTAAAAACTATTTAACTAGAAGAATGCAAATAATGGAAGTTAAATTTAATCCCCATATTATAGTCTGTCTTAAAATTTTCTATCTATCTGTGTATCTTAGACTGCTTGTATAATTTAAGTTTGATATTATATTTTCCAAAACCAATGCAGTTCATTTAAACTGGGAAATGTGAGATTAAATAAACACTTTAAATTTTGAAAAATTGGTACACGTGGAAAATACATCACTCATTTTGTGGTTTACTTTCCCTTTAGAAAATAGTTCTAATGCTAACTCTTTTTGTTCACAATGTCCTATTTTCAAACTGTTTAAAAAAATGAATTTAGGTCAAGGGCTATTTTGAAAATCAAACAGGGTCATTAATTCCTCCACAGAATTATAACCAGTTGTGAAGTGAACCATTTCTCCTAAATGTTGACTGGATGCTGTGTATTGCTTTAATTCAGATATTGGAACGTTAATGTTTCTTTCCATTGTGTATCATGTATGTTTCAAAAAGATCACATTTTTTCACCTCATAATTTGATATTGCACTTTTTTATGACTTTCCTTTTAGCTACAGGGTAATTTGTGTTCTCAACAGACTAAGCTACATAAATCAGAAATTCAGACTATAATTTCTTCACAAACTATTCAGTTCAATGAAAAATTTAAACTGAAAAAAGTTTAGTTCCAAAAACTTTGATGAATACGTATTATACTGAAAGAATCATGATTATTGTGACACAAGCAAAGATGACACGATATATAATAATTTGCATTATTATATTTATACCATTATTATTAGTAGTAGTATGCAAAAACATGATGCTTCCTAAAAAAGAAGATGTCAACTTTTTTCTACCACCAGATTTAAAAGCTAGAATTGTTGACAAAAAAAATTTCCTACAAAGATAAGTGTTTCAAAAGTTTCATTGTTTTAATCCCTAGTTGTAAAATTCTATCTATCTTCATCAAATATGAACATAGGCAATTTTTGCAAATAATGGTAATGCTTCACCCACCACTACTAAATAGGTTATTTTATTGTTTTGGAAGTGGGATGGATTTATTCTGATCAATTTTCACATTGTTGTTGAGTGTGAGTGTTCCTTATGATTAATGTTTCCCTGGGTAAATAGCCGGAATTAAGCGCGCAGCCTATAGATGCAGACAAATAATAACTAGCACTTATGTAGTGCTTATTGTGTGCTAGGCACTTTGAATCTCTTTACACAGTTTAATATAGTTAATTCTCAGAACTACCCAACAAGATGTGTACTGTTATTATCTCCATTTAACACAGAGATTAAGCAACTTGTCCAGTGTTCCGCAACTGTTAAGTGACGGGCAGAATTCAGACCCACGTAGTCTGGGCTTGGAGACTGTGCCCTAATACTGACCATCATACTGTAGCCCAAGATTTTAAAGCAACAGCTCTGTAGAGTTACTCACAGACTCATGACTAAAAACATTGATTATGCTAAATTGGGTGAAGAATGGAAGAGAGAGACAGAAGCTCCTCTGAGGCACCGTGCAGCTAAGGGAATCCATCGAATTCATAATCTTGTGGTTGTAGGATTCATCCAATGACCCACACTATCGTTTCCAGGACACTGGCAATTACAAAAGAGAAAGAAAGGCGTAGCTAGAAAACGTCTCCTAAGACTCATCGTTCAAACTATTAAATGTTTAAGTCACAACAAAAAAAAAGAGCCCTTGGGCCTGTTTTGATCTTGGTCACAGAGGTATTTGGAATAAATCATTTATGTTGTATCTGACAGTTCCAACAATTTAACTGCATTCAGATCCCTCAAGTCAATTAACAAATAAACATTATGGACAACGGTTAATAAATATGTGTCATCTAGGTGTCTATCACAACCAAGTGTCTGAAGAACTGAAACAACTGGCACCCTTCTCCTCTCTGGACATAACACTACAGAGCAGGCGTAACAAGTAGGTTTCAGGTAACACGCCAGCTCCAGTGGCTTGCTAGGGTGCCTTGGTGCCCAGGTAGCTGTGTTGTGGACATTCTTGAGGCTGAATCCAAACACCAAAGGGAAAGAGTCTGCACTGAGTTGTCAGCGGTTACTAAGGTATTTGTCATCTTGGTTAGAGGGTAAAATGTCTTAATTCTAATTATTATGAAGAGTCCTCCAATTTAATGTGGAGCCCTAATCAAGTTCTCCCTTTGGCTCAGTTTGCCTTTCAGAGGCGGTAATCATTTACTTATACTACTTTGCTTCTGCAGGTTGTCAGGACACAATATGGTCCCAATTTAAACTCCTTTAAATGAAGGTATTATGGAAGTATAAAACATTTTAATTCACTCGTTCAAGGTAGCATCATAAACCCAGTTGGAAGAATAAACAAATGAGGAAATATACCTCAAAAACATTATTGCTTTCTACTTTCTGTTCTGAACAAGCCGTAGTTCCGGAGAAAATATTTTATTTCTTCCAAGAAGCAAAGCATTGCTTATAATATAAGTGCTCATGGCACATATACTGGAGAAATAATCACCTGTTTGCATTAAAAAGACTGAGCCAGAATCTCACCACGTATGCACAATAGTCAGGGTGATCATAATTCCTGCACACAGCTATTTCTGCAGCAACCACTTGAATTTAGTAAGACAAATAACTATCCAGTGAGCAGGTTTCATGGTCACAGACTGCTTCAAAAGTGTTGGTATGAGAACACTATTAGTAACAAGTTAACTGTTAAAAATTATTCAGCATCTGGGCCTTGTGGTTGCCAAGAAGTATGGTGTGTTCTTGATCGTTGGCTGAAATCCTCGAGCAGATGAAAGAGGACGAGGAAGAAGAGCAGAATCTTGTGCTGACATCAGATGAGGCAGGTGCCAAAATGACTGATGGGATGAAGTCACATACAGTACCTTTAATTCAATAAACATTTCTGTTTCATAGTGATAATTAAAAATGGAAAAACCCTAGCAAATTTGGAAGTCTAATCTCTAAAGTTGCAACTGTAGACACTTTAGGCTAGAAATTCAGAAGTTTCTTTATCTCAATATTGATATGCGGTTTTGTGAGCATATAGGTTTTTGCACATTTATTAGTAGGCAAGAGGAAGCTATCTGCTTTGAACCTAAGGGGCAGTCTTAAATTTCGCTGGTCCTCACAGGAAAGCAGAACAGCTTGGCTCAAGTTATGTTAGCTCTTCAGCAGGCACTATTGCACTAAAGGTTACTCTGTTTTGGTACACAGATTTGCAACCATTGCTCCCAGAACACCCCATGGCTGTGGGGTGCTGGACATCAGATGGGGCGATTCCTGGGCCTGTTGCCGTCAGCAGCGGACTCTTTGATATTACCATCCTCATTCAGCTTCCTGGTTTCAACTAATTCTCTTGTGTTTTTGTGCCTTTATATGGAATTTCCTTAGCTGGAAACACCTGTCTTCCTTTTCTTTTCAATAAAAATCTTATTAATCATTCAAAAAAAAAAAAAAAAAGACTTACATTTAAAGGACAACTGAAAAGGAGACTGTGCTCCTCAGCCTGGCAATGGCCTTCACCTTCAAATCTCTCCAGGGTGGGGCTCTCCTACTGTCCTGCAAACTATATAGATTAATTGCATTTGCTTAAACATGGGTCTGGCACTTGGAAACTGATTGTCCCCAAGGAGAAAGGCTAAAAGGAAGGAAATAAATAGCAGAATATTTAAAAGCACATTTACTAGATGTAACTGAGTCCACCACTTGCACGAAGATTTTAACTACCTTCTACGTACAGATTGTGGTTACCTATGCTTACCAATTTTCATTAGCAGGTAAATTAAAATGAAAACTCAATTTTAAAACTGCCTATATTCAAACGTAATTGTCCCATCAGTTTGGAGCTTTCCTTCCCTCTTGGAGAAGGAGAGAGAAGGACATTTCAATGTGCTCTTCTGCACTCTGTAAGGCTATAGCTCTTTTCCTATTAAACCATTTTGAAAATGTAGGCCAAAATTTCAGCTTTTGCATTATAAAGCTTGACACACTTTTGTTAAGTATGTCATTGCCTTGATGTCCTTCAAAGCCTTGTTTAGAAAATTACTTTTACTGGCATATTTCCCCTCTCATAACACCTTTGGGAATATTGCTGCGTGGAAATAGGAAGATAATGACCCAACCTCTTCTTAGAACTCTTAAGGAGTGATTTTCAAAGACATTAATTATAAAGATTACCAACTAGTAAACACACAAGTATTTCTTCAGTAAGAGACTAACCATGTGCTGTCATTGGAATATGTCCATACTATTCCTAGACTTTCCAGTGGGCTGCAAAGCAGACAGTCGTCTCCTGGTCTAGGATCATGGTCACTGAGCCATCATCTTCCTGACGGACCAGAGTACGCTTCTGGGATTCTTCATTTCCAGCCTTTTAACAGCTGGTTATTTGCTCTCAAGACACAAGGGCCTTTAGAAGAGCAGCTTTGATTTTTCCTGGGCAAAGTAGACTTATTGTCTCCTCTGAAATCTTTTTCTGAGCCTTTTTTTTTTTTTAATTGCCAAGAATGTCATATTGGAAGGAATAGTGGTTGAGATTTTATATATCACTTTACAATTTGCACAGCACATTTCCATATTCAATTCTTATAACATGTGAAATAGATGTTATTATTAGACACCAATTAAATTGGCTGTAGAACTCACAGATTCTTCCAGTGGCCGAGTCTTTGCTAACCCCTTTCCTCCCTTTGGAGAACTGATTTCTTTTTCCATCCACAGACAAGGGGTTCCAAATCATCCAATATTTTCATGACTCTGACTTTCCAGTTTAGTGATTATTAATGGATGGTCATGTGATCCAAGCCAATCAAAGTCCTTTCTTGGATTTTTTTTTTTAATATCAAGCATGTCAATTGTGGGCAGATCAATAAGTCGACATGCATTAAATTTAGAACTACAGATGGCCATGTATGTCCCAGCAGTGTGGCATAAGGTTCTTTCAGAGATTGAAATCGGAATGAAGAGAGGCTGAGGAAAACCTGATGGAAGAAAGACCTCACATGCAGTTTGGTTACATAAGCCAATTAATTACCCTTTACGCGTTGAAGCCACCAGTACAACCAAAGAAAGTTGATACGATACTTATTCCTAAGTTAAACTGGAAAAATTGAAATCTTGCAAATATAAGTGACTTTTCTGAGGTGTTAAAATGTGTTGTTTTTTGCCCCTTTTAGAATTGTTTCTATTGAACTCTTACTTCATCATATGCCATTAGCAAGATAGGAAGGAATTTATAAGAATAAAATTCTCATTATTTTAACTCAAGGCTCTTTCAACCCGTTATTCACTAAGATTGTACAGTCCTTCCACCTGTAGCTGGGAAGAGGTTACTGGCAAGGTGTTTTCTCACATGTCCAGATAGGGAAACACATGTCAATATAAGGAGAAAACACAGATTATCCTGAATAAAGAGTTTATTTGCATTTTGGAAACATGATGAATTTTCTAGCTGATTTTATTTCCCTCTTTGTTTGGCTGGTGGAGCAAAGAGAGAAATTTTCAGCTTACCCTTAGCAACTGCACAGAGCTATATAGTATACATTCTACTGTCCATCTCACCTTTAATGTTATTAATTTTTTGTGCATTTATTCCTTTTGCAAACAAATATCGATTTCACTCCTTTTTGCATTTTCTGTATTTTTGTAAGTAAACAAGGAAATGAATAAATGAAACAAAAAGAGTGAATGAATAGCTAAATAAATGATTTGTGTTGCTGCGGTTCTGGCTTGGTATGCTTTCTTCCAAACTTCCGTTAAATACTTTTGAAAGGTTCATAAAGGCAGAAACTAGAAATAGTACCTTAAGTTAAAGATGAAGGAAGATCACGTGTGAAGTCTTTTTCCTTCCACGGGCCAGAACAACTTGCATTAATAGTATATCCTCGAGAGGCGTGTATTGAGGTCCTTAGATAATATGTCTTGTTTTTTACTCTCTCAATGGGAAACACGTGAATGGTCACTATTGCGACAGGAAAGGACTTTGGCACCTCATTGCCTGCTGCTAATTATTGGAAATGGTGATTAGGAGAAACACTGATGTGAAAAGCAAATAGCCAGTCACTCCATAATTGTTCAGGATCAGTTTTTCTGAGCCAGTCAGTACCAGGAAAACCTGTGTCTCACATCTCTCTCCACCCACTTCCCAATACATAGGACTATCAACTTTTCCCTTAACTGCTGAGAGACCACATCTATTAGTAGGTAGCATGGCAGAGGTATATTGCAGCTTGGGATGCTGTGAGATAATGGAAAAGATATATATTGGTCTCTGCTCCTGGTGCCTGGCACGGAGCTCTTGAAACTCTGGTCATTTCCTGAGTGATAAGAACACTAGGAACATCTTTTGTTCTAATGTTCGCTTTTGACCCCATTCCTGACACAGGCCTCCTAAAACCCTTGCAAATTCCTAAGTGATAAAAGCACTAGGAGCATTTTGTGTTCTGTTGAGGTGATTCTGAGTGGGCTCCAGAAAGATAGCTGGTAACCAGAAAGGTCAAGCCATGATTAGAAGCGTGGAATTTTTAGCCACACTGCTCATCCTCCAGAAAGGGGAAAGGGGATAGAAATGGAGTTAATAGTCTATCATGCCTACATGAGAAAGTCTCCATAAAATCCCAATAGCTTGGGATTTGAGAGCTTACAGGTTGGCGAACACATCCATATCTGGAGGATGACACACTCCAACTCCACAGGAACAGAAGCTCCTGCGCTTGGCAAGCTCCCAGACCTCTCCCTGTGTATCTCTTTATCTGGTTGTTCATTTGTATGCTTTACCATATCCTTTACTAAACTGGTAAACATAAGTAACTGTTTCCCTGAGTTCTGTGAGCTGCTCTAGTAAATTAAATGAAGCCAAGAAAGGGGTCATTGAAACTTCCGATCTATAGCTGATGGATCAGAAGCACAGGTGATAACCCCGGCTGGCTACTGGCATCTGAAGTTAAGGGGGGACGGGGAGCAGTCTTGTGGGACTGAGGCCTTACCCTGTGGGATTTGATGCTATCTCTGGGTAGATGGTGTCAGAATTGAATTAAATTGTAGAACACCCAGGTGGTGTCACCGAGAATTGCTTGGTGTGAGGAATAACCTCCACACATTTGGTGACCAGAAGTGAAGTGTTTTCTGTTAGTATAGGAGGCTCATAGGGAAGAAACACACAATAGGGAAGAACTGGGATTTTTCCTACTCAGGAGGCAGACTGAATGGAGTTTCTTCTAAAGCAGTTGCTTAGGTACCTAATGAAGCATTTCAGTGCCCTGTTCATCTTTTTGCTGTAGATTTCTACTGGTCAATGTCCAAACTAAGGATGAGCAACTCTTGGATCACAAGCTGACCTTTGGTCCAGTTGACCATGTCTGGAGGAAGTACCTATGGTACAGGGCATCTCTGTGTGGCAGGAGGGCTTGTGAACAGCCAGTTCACTTCACAAGAGGGCATGGACGAGGCAGACATTTTGAAGACTGTCTAGTTCATTACAAAGGCTTATTTCATTTATTTCCTTTTTTCTTCTTTTTACTTATTTATTTATTTATTTTTAAAGAGGACTTCTTTTCTTTTGTTTTTTCTTCTTCTCCTCAAAGGCCACAGTACATAGTTGAATATTCTAGCTGTAGGTCCTTCTAGCTCTGTTATGCAGGACATCACCTCAGCATGGCCTGATGAGTGGTGCTGGGTCCGCGCCCAGAATCTGAACCAGCGAAACCCTGGGCTGCCCAAGGAGAGCGCATGAACTTAATCACTTGGCTGCAGGGTGGCCTCTCCTTTTTGCTTCTTTAAATTATGAAATTTTTACGTGTAAGTATTTACCTCTCTGTGAATTTGTCTATATCTTTTATGTTTTCATGTTAAGTATTCTTGTTTTCAAAATACTATGTAATTATCATGTGAATTTCCTCTTTGACTCATGAGTTTTTAGGAGGCTTTTTGAATCTTCAATTGATATACTTTAAATGTAAACATTTGCCATTAATTTCTAGGTACTTTTGTACTGTAGTTAGAAAATAGTCTGAAAAACTTATACTTTTTAGAATTTATTAAGATTCCTTTATGATTTAAAATAGGGTATTTTTTGAATTAAAAATTTATACTTTTTTCTCCCTGATCTCTCATACAATGAGAATACTACATTGAAATCAATATAGTGTTTATTTTGTGTTTTTTAATTGCTTATATAGCAATTAAAATTATAAAAAACTTATAAAAGCAACAGTTGCTTATATTGTGTTTTTACCCATTTCTTTTATAATTCATATAGTTTTTTCCACGTATCTTAATGAAACGCTATTTAGTGCATCCAAGTTTACATTTATTTTACTATTATTGTGTACTTTAAGCTTTTATTAACATGAAATTATTCTCTTTTTCCTATTTAATGCATTGTGCATAAAATTCTGTGTTACTATTACTGATAACTTTTTAAAAATACATCTTCTTTGTTCCTTTTATTTTTAAATTTCTGAAGCATTTTGTTTTAGGTACCTCTTTAAAATAGCATATAGTTGGAATATTTAGAAACTTAATCTTGGTATATATTTTTCATAATAAACTTTTAAAACTTCTTTTCTTTTTTTTTGATTTTATTTTTTCCTTTTCCCCCCAAAGCCCCCCTGTACATAGTTGTATATTTTTCGTTGTGGGTCCTTCTAGTTGTGGCATGTGGGACGCTGCCTCAGCATGATTTGATGAGCAGTGCCATGTCTGCGCCCAGGACTCGAACTAATGAAACACTGGGCCGCCTGCAGCGGAGCGGGCGAACTTAACCACTTGGCCATGGGGCCAGCCCCAAAGCTTGTTTTCTTAACTGAAGAAAATATTAACAAATATTTACCCAATCGTTGACTGGTGAAGTAATCACTAAAGAGAAAAATGATGAAATAATTACAAAGGAAAGGAGTAATATGTTAGAATGCCTACATGTTAAAAATTGTGTATTGCAAAAGCAGTCACAAGCTTCTTGAAAATAGAGGAACCACTGAAAAATGTGACCAAAACAAAGCAAAACTAAACGAACGTATAAACATTATGATAAAATTTACATAATTAGAAATGTAAAGAAGACTGAAAAGAATTAAGAATATACAGTGGATAATTTTATGGCAACAAATTTGAAAGTATAGCTAGAATGGAGAGACATCAAATGTTCCTCAGCAATCGTATAAAGATGTCAATACTCCTTCAAAGTAATCCATAATTTTAATATATTTCCTATTGTGTACAACTGTAACTTGTTTTTAAATTTTCAGTGGAAAAATAAATCAATAAAAGCAATATGAACCTTTTTTAAAAAGCAATTTTTTTTCTTTGCCAACCAGTGTATCTACAGCGCAAACAATCTCAACCAAAAGCAAGTGCACAATAATTATTAGTTACATGAATGCATGGATAAATATGACTTGCATTATCTGGTATTAAAACGCAGCAAAAAGGCACAGTAATTAAAAGAATATGGTGTTGGTCTTAATGCTGTACCTGAATTCTAGATATGGACATTCAAGAGGGTATAGAATAGGCTTATTAGAATAAACAGAATAAGATAGGATAGCATAGAATAGGTATTTTGAAAGAGAAGGCAAATCTCTCTATAATACTGTGGGAAGGGATCTATGAATTACTGATAAGTGACAAAACAGTTAAAGAACATTTTATAGTATAATAATGACTAATATTAACACTGTTTACCATGTATTAGACATTTTCCTAGATGCTTTTCTAAATTGATACTAAAATCAATCTTGTGAAGTAGACATTATTATTTTCTCAATTACAGATAAGAAAAGAGAAGCTCAGAGAGGTTAAGTTACTTACATATTTAGAGAGGACATTTGAATCCGGGTAAACTGTCTGTAGAGTCCATGCTTATAACCACTTGGCTATATTGTCTTGCATGTGTGTGTGTGTGTGTAAATATACCCATTATATAAATATATAAATAATGCAATGTTGTAGAATATATGATAAATATTAGTAATGGTTGTCTCTTGCAAGAGAGAGAGTGTAAGGGATTATTAGCTTTCTCTATAGAATTGAATTTTGTGCAAAGATCATGTATGATTAGAGCTAAAAGCAAAACTTGAATATTCTTTCTGGAAAAAAAGAGGAGCCTCTCTTTTCAATAAATGTGGTTGAACAACTAGGTATCCTTATGGGAGAAAGATGAAGCTCAAATCTTAACCCCTACGATACACAAAAATACCATTTGGACAGTAAGAGGTACAGCCAAAAGTTCAAGTGTCCAGAAAAGTATCAAAAAGAGTCAGCCTGGCGGGCTCAGGGAGGAGCCAGGGTTTATGCTAAAGCCTGACCTCAAGAGCCAGGTGAAAGGTCTGTACCAACCAAGAAGGCAAGTGGTTCAGGAGCAAACAAGGAGCCCAACCACATCTGTGGGGCCTCACACAGCTGCTCCCATGAGTCAGTGGAGCTACTTCTTAAATCCACCAGATTGTACTGAACGTTAAGCCAGCTTGAAAGCTTTGAAAGTCCCCCAACCAACCCCATCAATTCAATGATCCGGCTAGTGATAAGGTACTAATTACTGCAATTACTCAAATTATCTTTTTTTAAACATTGATCTTAAAAGACCAAAGAACACTCCCTGCAAGTTAAAGTTGGCGACTCACGATTTGATTATACTTCAAAGTGAACTTTTTTCCCTACTTTCACCTTCAGTTTCTCTTCTTTCTTCATTTTCCCCATACCTTGTCAGTGTGGGATGTCTATCTGTGGATTTGAAAGGAATCTTTACTGGAGGAGAACAAGAGACATTTTCCTCCATGAGAGGAGGAACTCTGCTCTGCCGGAAAGTGGACTATGTCAGCACAATAATTTTACACTCCATGAGTAGGACAGAGAGAGTCAGTACAACATCTGAAATTTATAAATAACCACTTAAATTTTCTACTCTGTTTCCTTCAGAAACTCTCCCCCTTATTAATATGTGTTTATTGGCATTTATGCAAAATTATGAACTGAAGCTAATAGATTTAGCTAATGTTTATTAAATGAGAAGAAATCACCTCCTTTATTTTCCTGTGGTGAAAAAACAGTCAGAAATTGGAACTTGAAGCACCTTGAGAACTATTATAATTTTGACTCACAATGAAAGGATAACTGTTCTAACTCCGAAAAACAGTTAAAATTCTAGAAAGCGCTAAAGAAAGAAGCAAATGAATGAAAGTTTCAGAGTGATGCCTCAAAAGAGGAAAGAGAGAGGGAGACTATGGAGGGATGTGTCCTCAGTGGAAATTAGACAACCACTGCCATTCATTAATGCTCAAGTTCTAGAAACTTCAGCCTCGCCATAATGAAGCATTTACTTGGCTCCTCTGTACTGAACACTATGTATGACTCTTGAGGAAATTATCAAGAATATATATGCAAATTTAAAAACAATGTATATTTATAATAACACCTGAAAACATAAATATATTTTATAGTTTGCCTTAGGCATAGTCTACACAGTGCAGTTTCAGGGGTTAAGAAATCTCCACCAACAATCAAGAAAATTTTCCTCCATTCACTTCATCTTGAAACTGATTCATGAGCGAGATACTTAAATGAGAACTTCTGGGGAGAGGCTCATCATTGACTTAAGGAATACATGCCTGATACTGATACTTTCTATTACTAGAGGGCCAACAGCTGGGAGGAAAGAACAGAACAGAGCTCTTAGAGATAGGAGGTTCAGAGAAAGAAACTTCACCTCCTTCACAATATTGTACAGACCTGGACATGCACGTTTCTAATTTATTTCAGCTACAGGAGAGGAAGGTTTTGAGAATGAAGACAGATTTTCTTTACCTTTTGTTCTTATTTTGGTTCTCTTTTGAGAATCTGGCAAAAACTATAAATTCTGTCACCAGAAAAAAAAGTTCATTGACACATGTATCCAAATATTGGCGGACAATTTCAGGGATTCAAGGACTCTGAAATCTATCCAAGATGGCAGGTTGAGAACCACTGATCAAAGGGTTTGTCGGCATCACTAGAATAATAGGGTGTTTGTTAGAAGTCCTGGATGTGATAAATGCTTTCATGTCAGTTGGGAGAGAAGACATGGGAAAAGGTCTGAAAATAAAATTACTGAGTGGCATATAGAGCAAGTTGGTTCATCTGGAGTGAAATGTGCAAAAGGATAAAACAGAAGACAGAATCACAAAATTATAACCAGTATCCTGAACAACTACAATTTGTACGATGCAATTCACAGAGCAAATTTATTTCCTTCTCTCACTGATTTTTTTAGTGGTCAGTGAGCTGGATTTTCCCTTGCCTATGCATAAGAAAAGGCAGTTACGGGACTTTCCAGAACACAAGCCAGAAACTAAGCTCAGTTCAAGTCACAAAACTGTCTCATTTTTGTACTTAAATGTCTAGTCTCATATATAGAAGTTAATGCCTCTAACTTCTGCTGGAGTGGAGTGGGGAGAGGATGTGGGCTACCTCCTGCTTTGATTCTCTTCCCCAGCCTGATGCTCTGAGGTTGGAGTGTAGGAGTGAGGGGATGTAGTGAAAGGGAAAATTCTTGCTCTCATAAGCCGTCTTCATGCTAGGTCTGAGTCAGGCTTAGGTTCAAACCCACTTTCTGAGCTAGTGATGGACACCTTCCCATTGCTGGAGATCTTTTACTGGCAATTTCCTTGATGCAGATAAGGAATGCTCCTCTGCCTCCTCATTTTCTCTCCATGCACAGTCTCCAGGAACCTTGAGTTTCCCTCTGCAGGAGCCTGATCCTCAGCATGCCTCCACTGTGGCCCTTTCTCATCTGTGGATGCTGTGCTGACTGTGGGAAGTGGTCCTCTTTCCTTTGCCGTAACTCATTCTTGGAGCTCAATACAGCAGCCCCCTTTCTCCCTTCTGCTGCGAGTGGAGCTGGCCACTTGTCTTCTGCCCTTTGCAATTCTCCGGCAGGATTCAAACTCATGAAGTTAGTGAAGTCCCTCTACTGCAGGGAACACAGTTGCAGCTCTCCAAGTGGTCCCGTGGAAGTTGAAGAGAAGGAAGCAGCTCACCCCATTCCTCCTCCTGCGTGATGTGTTGTGCACCGACAACACTCTCTGCGAGATCTTTCTCACAAATTCTCATTGGATCTTTTACATGCTCATATTTAATAAGATCTTGAGCATCTGTATTTTTGCAAGAGGTTGATTCCTCTCACAACCCACTTTAGAATCAGATATTTATCATCTTAGGGTAAAAATTAGAAAAGACTTTAAATTCATAGATAATAAAAACATATATGTATAGTTTTATGGAAGTGAAAACAGAAAATTAAAATCTATATACATAATTTTAGACAAAATTGTGAATCAACACATAAGGCTTTAATTTAACAATTTAATAAGCACTATTCCCACTACTTTTCCAAGCACTGTACAGACTAAATCATTTAATCCTCATAACAGACAATTTTGTGATGCAAATACTGCTATTGTCATCCTCATTTTGAGATGAGGACACTGAGGCCCCAGAGTGACCAAGTAACTTGTCCAAGGTCACACAGCTGGTAAGAGCAGAGCCAGGATTTGAGCCTAGACAGTCTGTCTCGGTATGATTGGTCTTAGCCACTAGCCTATCCTTCTTCTCAAGGTTATTGGCATCCCTAAGGAATTCTAAAAGGAGAATGTGTATATCTTATCCATTTGGATTCCAGAGTCTGCATTTTCAACCACCCTGTTGCCACCATTCCCAAATGCTTTGCTTTCCTGTAGCTTTGTTCTTCTCTCACCCGGCAAATCAGATCATGTCAATTTCCTACTTAAAACCTGTAGTATTTTTTATTACTAAGACCACACTTCTCAGTGATGTATGAAAAGCCTTTCATGTTCTAGTCACTTTTAACCTCCCAATCTCATTCTCTATTTCACCACTCTTCTCCATCATACCGATCTGCTTGCCTGTGCCCTGAACATGCCAATGCTATTTCATTTCACTATACTGTGCTATCCAAATGGGGATACCTTTACAGTCTTCAGTCTACAATTGGATTGATTTTTCTTCTAAGAAGCTATCCTTGACCCTTCCGTACATCCATCCGTGCATTCATCACATATTCATCAAATGCTATAGGTCTCAGGCAGTGTTCCAGAGGCTGGAATATAATGGTGACTAAGGCAGACACAAGTCTGCATTTCCTCTATAGTGCTCTCTTAATCTCTGGGAATATATTCACTTCATTTCTTATCACATTACTTTGTAATTGTTTGTTTACATCTCTTTTAAACAATATTATCTCCATTTTTTCCAGGCACCTAGCAGATCTCTTAACATATATATGATGTTTAAGTGGTAGATTATTAAATTAATTAATAAATTCATACATTAATAAGAGGTAAGTGAAAGGTAAATCTAAGGATGTGGTTCTTGCTACTTTTATATTATTTCTTAATGTAGTTAGAAATTGGTAGTGGGGGAGCTAATAAGGAAGATGTTTCTGGAGCTTAGGTTCAAAGATTTAGAGTCTGCACTGGTTTCCTAACAGCTGTGGGAAGAAACGTGGAGTCAGAAAAGATTTGTCCTCTGGTGGGAAAGCATAAATGTGATTTTCTCTGAAGGCAAAATGAGCAGCCTTTCAGTTTTAAGACTTGCTCAGTCATCCAGAAAACTCTTGAATTCATCAAAATGGAAATTTATAGCAAAGAAAGGCAAAATAATAGATTTGGAAAGATGTCAAGAACTATGGTTTCATTTCTTTTCTATTAAAGGCTAGATGCTTTTCTTCAATTTCAAGGGATTCCAATAAAGTGTATTGATATTTAAAGAGAAAATAAAGTAAAACACTCTACTAAGCCGAGTTATCCACAGTCTTCTCATGCACAATGAGTTGAATATCTCAAGACATTAAACGGAAAGTATATTTAGGAAATTCCCGGTCTTAGTTAATGTGAGTCTGTTGATGTGTGTTCAGTACTTGGATTGACTTTTAGCACATTTTCTTAAATTCATCATTTGGATTTCCAGAGAATTATTAACAACTCAAAAAAGAAATCTGTATTTTCGTTAGATCCTTTTTTTTTTTTTTTTAAAGATTTTATTTTTTCCTTTTTCTCCCCAAAGCCCCCCGGTACACAGTTGTGTATTCTTTGCTGTGGGTTCCTCTAGCCGTGGCATGTGGGACGCTGCCTCAGCGTGGTTCGACGAGCAGTGTCATGTCCGCGCCCAGGATTCGAACCAACGAAACACTGGGCCGCCTGCAGCGGAGCGCGCGAACCCAACCGCTCGGCCACGGGGCCAGCCCCTCGTTAGATCCTTTTATGCTTATCTAGTAAGATAAATAAAATAATAGCTTCTTTGATGTCACTGTATCAAGGATTAAATTTCCTCCAAGGAAATTATTCATATCCCTTCCACAATATGGTGAAAACGATGAGTCACCTGCCATTGACCTTCACATGTTTATGTGTACTTATCTAAACCACACATCTGCTCTTTATTTTCCAATAAAGGGACCATATGCCCCTTGAGTCACATATAAGAGCATAGTGTTCTAAAACAAACACACTAAAGTTAATTTAGGGGATAAAATGAACTTTGAAGAGGGTTCTCAATCAATGCTTTAGCTGTGAAAACTAGCAGAATTTATTCCTAAGCTCAAGAGTGGCATTTCATCTCTTCTTTCATAACACTCTGGTGAATAAGATGGTTTAATAAAACAACTTTTTAAGAAAGCTAAAGAGTTAGCATTCATTATAGGTGAATTTTTCATGAAAAGTTATATAAAATGGTGGCTTTAACAATTTTTGTCCGGGTTCATAGCAAATGCTTCATACCTCAGAATAAATTTTTAAAAATCTTCTCAAGCTTAATATTTTACCTTTTTAAGCCAGCCGATTGCAGTCTTAGAGTATATCAGCCATAAATCTGAAACTTACAGAGTAATAATAATAATAAAATAATATTTCACATTTGAAAAAACTCTACTTCTTAAAAACTCTTACATTATTTACTTTCATTTACTCCTTATAACAATCTATTAAGGTAGGAAGGACTATTATTACCTTGGTTCTAGGAACGAGGAAACTAAAGCTCAAAGAGTTTAAACAAATAACCTGAAGTCCTAACGACAACAGACAGGACAGAACTCAAACCCAGGTCATCTGCCAAATACGATGCTGAAAAACACAGAGATGATTCACAAAAGTGGAAGGTGATAGTAAGTCATATGAAGATGCATGTTCTCAATAAACACAGGACATAATCACCAAGGTATGCATCCATTGATTCTATCTATCTATCTATCTATCTATCTACCTATCTGTCTGTCTATCTAGATATACATTTTCTTAGACTCAGCCAAACCACAGCCAGAGCAGGAGAGTTAAGAGATCTCTTTCAGAATTTAATGGCTGAAATGATAAATATAAAAGGTGCAGAGGAATTTTCATATAGACATATTGGACCCCAAATGCAAGAAATGTATATTATTTTCAAATAATCATGGAAAATATACAGAAACTGATCATATACTAGAGAACCAGAAAATCCAAAAGAATTCCTACAGGTTTTAGTGAAAAGAGAGTCTTCCAAATATAATCACTTAGAAATAATAATAACAAACAAACCTCTATCCAAAATAACTCTTGAGTTAAAGTGGGAATAAAGATAAAACAAAAGATGTTTTTAAATTAATGTCAATAAAAATGCTGTGTGTCAAAAACTAGAATATATCCTTCTCCTCAAGTGAATATATCCTACTACTCCCCCAAGACTTTTGCAATAAGTTCTGCTGCCTTCCTCCTTGTAGTTTGGTATTAAGTGGAAGTCAGAAACAAAACAACATCAAAAGCAAAGTCTCACATAAAATCTAGAAGGACATATACCAAATTATTAAAAGCGGTTAACTTTGAGAACTGCAGGGTGAAATTACAGGAAGACTTTCTACTTTATACACATCTGTAATATTTAAACTTATAAAAACCATATACCTTTACTAGCCAAAGTAAAAAAAAAATTGTGTGGACACCTTGATCCATTATTCAAAGTATAAGAGCCTCTTTCAAGGAAAAAATCAGAGATAAGGAGAAAAAGCCTGAATCAGACTTTACCCTTACAACTTTGTAATAATGAAAAGCTATATATAACCCAAATACTCAATAACATAAAATAGTTATCCTAATTGCGGTATGTTAAAACATAGATTATTCTACAAATGAAATGGTTTCAGAGAAGGTTTAATAGGGGGGTAAATACTTATCATTATTAAATTATGTTTACATTATACTTAGATTATAATAAATATTAAATATTTTATATACTTTAGAAAATGCAATATTTACAGTACTCATCTGAAAAAGTGTTGAAATGGAAGTGCAGAAAAAAGTTGTAGTGAAATTATGGAAGATTTTTATTTTCTTCTATTTACCTTTCTGTATTTTCCAAATGCCCTATAATAATGGTCACTTTTATAATTAGAAAAATACTATTTAAAATATAATGTTCCTACTAAATATTTTAATACGATCAATTTAATTATCTACTTTAATCATTGTTAATCACCTACTTGAGGGCTTATTTTAGAGCTTGCTTTTTAATGGTCTTGCCATTTGATGTTTTAATCAACTTTATTTATAGAAAAAGGCTTGAAAGGAATCTATTAGAATTTTAACAGTTCTTCTGGTACCATGGGCAAGTCTTTGTTTCCTCTCCATTCCTTTTATATTTTACAAGTTTATTATGGTGAGCATGTTATTGCAGTTTTATACAAGCCATGGTAAAACTCTTTTATAAGCAGAGTCTGGTTATGTTCAACTTTCACTTGACCTTAATCATCTCTTTGTGTTCTATGATGCTGGTTAAATATATAGCTGGATGATGGATGGATGGATAGGAAGGAAGGATGAAAGGATGGAAGGAGGGGGGAAGAAAGGAAGAGAGAGAGAAAGAAAGAAAGGAAGAGAAAGAAAGAAAGAGAAAGAAAGAAAGAAAGAGAAAGAAAGAAAGAAGGAAGGAAAGAAAGAGGAAAGAAAGAACAGGTCCTGCCCTCCCCTATGTGCATTGTACGACATTTAATCTTCACACTACTTCCATTTTACATATAGGAACACTGAGGCACAGAGAGCTTAAGTCATTTGTCATCTACCTCCCTATTTATCCATCCATCCATTTGACAAATATTTATTGAGTTGCTACTATTTGCCTGTGATAGGCATTGGGGACAGATGGATATGCAAGATAGACATGGTCCCTGCGTTCAAGGATCTTAGAGTGGAGCATGGAATCAAGCGCAGGATAATTAAAATAATTATTACATAGCTAACTAATTAATCGCAATTATGAAAAGTGAATAAAAGAAGTACTTAGGAAGAGTAAGACAAAGCTGAGGTAAGGCTCAGCAATGAGGGAATAAAGAATGTCTGAAGTACATATAATAGGACACACTCTTATATGTCTCCTCTTCTACTTTCTAGGAAATTAAAAATAAAGTGGCCATTAAGCTGGCACTGGGTGCCAAAGAGGGAGTTATTTATACAGTGTTGTGGTCTTCATAATACAGGTCAATCCCAGCAAGGAAACAGACATTCTTAATAAGAATGATACAGAGGTTGCTTCTTTATAAAGGGCAGAGTCAAAGCCAAATTAACGAGAGAATTATCCTTTCCTCATATGAGACTTGAGTGTATGGTCTTCATGAAAAATTAATGCTCACTTGGATGAGGTTTACTTATTTCCTAACAAAGAAATGAGTACTAAACTTTAAGTTTACACTTCAGTCATAATTGAAATTATAGCTCAGTTTAAACTGACCTGAAACCAGAGTACCCACATTTGTTCCCTTATAGGACTACAGTTCAATTTTCCCCATTAGGGATGAGTGAGGTCCATTAAGCTCCATTAGGATTCAATTGAAAGCATTCATCTCACAGAATTCAAGCAGGAACCAGGGAGATATGTTCCTGAATGAATTGTGACCACCTTATGTGATCCTTCCTCAGTTACTAGCTGTCTTTCTTTCCTACGTGACACATTTTACTTTTTTGTCTATCCTAGCACACTGGTTACTATATAAAGCTAAGCAGTGTTTGCAGTACAAACATTCTGTCTTCTGTAGGTATCTGCCTTTGCTTCTTGAATTATGGGGGCTTGTTTTTAGTTTCCATTTCAATAATGCATTTTTTTTTACCAAAATGTTTATTTTGAGATAATTGTAGCTTTGTAGGCCATTATAGTTGATAACATAGAGATGCCTTGTATCCTTGACTCATTTTCCTCCAGTGGTAACATCTTGCACAACTAATAGTGTAATATGAACAGAAAATTAGTGTTCATATAATTTTAATCTTATCCAGATTTCACCACTTTTATATGCACTTGTGTCTGTGTATATTTATTTTTATATAATTTTATTACACTTCTAGATTTGTGTAATTTGTGTAATGTAATTGTCTTAAGTGTTTCCTCTATATTCATGGAGAACTACATCAGACTGTGTTATAATTTTTGCTCCAACTGTCAAATATGTTTGAGAAAACTCAAGAGGAAAAGGAATGTCTATTGTATTTACCTGTATTTTTACTCTCTCCATTGTTCTTCCATCCTTCCTGATGTTTCACGATTCCTTCTTGTATCCATATCTTTCTGCCTAGAGATTTGCCTTTAGTAATTTTTTTATAGTAGGTCTGCTGGTGACACATTCTTTGGTATCTTCATTCAAGAATGCTTGATTTCCCATTATTTCTGAGGATATTTTTGCTGGATATAGAATTCTGTGTCAACAGTTCTTTTCTTTCAGCACTTAAAAACATCAAGCAACTTCTTTCTGGACCCCATACTTTCCAAAAAGAAGTACACTTTCATTCCATGTCTAGTTTCCTCTATAGGTAAGTTATCATTTTCCTCTTGCTACCTTCAAGATCTTTTTTGTTTTGATTTTTGTTTTCAGATGTTTGACTGTGATTTTTCTTGGGGTGGGTTTCTTTGGATTTTTACTCTTTGAGATTTACTCAGCTTCTTGATCTGAAGGTTTATGTCTTTTGCCAAATTTGGGAAGTTGGAGTACTTTCTTTAATCTTTGTCTTCTTTCTCTGCTTCTTCCAGAACTCTAATGGCGCAAATGTTAGATCTTTTGTTAGAGTCTCACAGTTCCCTAAGGCTCTGTTCAGTTTTTGCAGTCTGTTTTCTCCCTATTTTACAGTCTGGATAATTTATATTCTCTTAAAGGTCACTTATTTTTTTCTCTGACTCCTCTATTTATTGTTGAGCTCATCTATTCAGTTTTTTATGTAGGTTATTGTATTTTTCAGTTCAAAAATGTCCACTTGGTTCTTTATATTTTCTGTTTCCTTCTTGAGACTTTCTATTTTTCTATCTGTTTCAAGTATGCACATAATTCCTCATTGGGACATTTTTATTATGCCCACTTTAAAATTCTTGTCAGATAATTCTAATATCTATGTCATCTTGGGGTTGGTGTCTGTTATCTTTTCTCATCCAAGTTGAGATTTTCCTGGGTCTTGGTATGGTGAATGATTTTCCACTGAAACTTGGCACTTAGGGCATTGTATTATGAGACTCTGTGTCTTATTTAAGTTTTGTGTTTTAGCAGGCCCTATCTGCAATTGCTCTGGCAGTGGTTGTAGAATGCTGCCTCATTATTGCTAAAAAGGGATGGAAGTCCAGGTTTCACACTCAACTCTGTGACTCAAGTGAAGTGGCAGAAAAGAGGCTTCTCATTACTGCTGGGTGAAGCTGGGAGTTCAGGCTCTCCCCACTTCAGCTTCGCTGATACCATTCTGGCTGGGAGCTGGAGGGATACTGCTCCCAATGTGGTCTTCGCTGAAACCATAGGAGAGTGTTGCCTTGTTATCACTGATAATGATTACTCACTATCGTGTTATCACTGAGTGGTGGTGAAAGTCCTGACACTCCATTAGACATCCTCTGACAGCATCTCAAGATGGGGACACTTTATTACTATGTAGTGGGGATGTAAACATGTCATAGCTCCCAACTTGCTTTTTGTGACAACACCTTGCAGGGTGTTTGGGCATCTTGTTACAACCCGCTGAGGTTAGAAATCTAATTTCCCTACTGGGCTACAGCTTTTTTTCTGTGGCATTTGGCTGAAGAAGAGCACTATTATCTAAAAGTGTTTTGTCCTATTAGGCTGCTGTTTCCTAGTTCTTTGGCTAGAAAGAGCAGGCTCTTCTTGATGTCTTTGTTTTGTTTTTGTCTCTACCTGCAAGTGTTTCCTGGTGTCTGGCTTCTTTGGAACCCAGGCTGGGGTAGATGAAGCAAAAAGAAAACTGCCATGTTGTTCTTTGGGCTCCAAGGTTTCTTTTCTTCAACTTTGAGAATCTACTTTTTCTTGGTTTTACATGCATTTCCAGGGTTTTTAGTTGTACTTAGCAGGAGGAGTAGAGAAAAGTATGTCTTCTCCATCTTTCCGAGCAAAAGTGGAATTCACTTTTTAAATGTAAAAATGACCCTAGCTTGTAGGATGGTAATGGTGATGGGTTCATGAAAGGGAGAAAATCCTGAGGGAACTCTGTTTACCCTTCCCCCAGGTGACTTCCAGGACCATTTATGATGTCCTTCCGATTCTTGAAGAAAGAGGCTTTAAGTTTTACTTATGAAAAATTTTCTTTAATAGGTTTAAGAAGCAATATGTTCAACAAAAAAGTATCTGTTCTTCTTTTTTTTTTTTCAAAAAACAAATAACTCTAAAAGTGAGAGAATAGATAGAGGGAAAACCAGATTTATTGGAAAGAGATGATTATATTAATGAAGTCATAGGAAAGAGGAGTAATAATAGTTAGAAATTAAACTTTGAGAAAATGGATTTACAGGCTGCTATTCTCAGAACCTTGAGAAAAAGGAAATTTCATCCATGTGAGAATATTGTGAGTTTTCAAAGAGCAGCTTTGAAAATGAGAGTGAAATTAACATGAAAGAAATAATAAAAAGTAAGCCAAGATGTGATAAATCATATTCTCCAAAATAGAGTTTTCCCCTCCTTCCCAATTTATTCTGTCTGGAAATTCACTCACAGTAATTTCCTACAATTATTGAAAGAGTATAAAAACTGATTCATTGAGAATTTCATGTTCTATTTTGTTCATTAATTTAACAAAGGATAGATGCATTCTGGAGAACAGAATTCTGCGACGAAGTATCATAATTAAGAGATCCTCTGGAATCTAAGGTAATGGTTAAATTATTCAGCAATAATAAGGATGTGAATAGCAGTGGAAGAAAAATGAACCTCACAAATATAAGTCAGAGCAATCCTGGGCATATGCAAATGTGGTAGCAAACGACTTCTGAGTGAGTGCTAAGGCACCAGTGTAGCCTATTAAGTTAAAAGTGAATTATATGTAGCCAGATAATTAGAGTGGAGATTTATAAATGTGTAATTGTTATGATTGATATTGTAAGGAAGTCTCTTTGATATTGTTCCATCTAGAACAGTCTTCTGGATCATCACTCTTTTTTTCTTTTTTCTTTTTTAAAGATTGGCCCTGAGCTAACATCTGTTGCCAATATTCCTCTTTTTTTCCTTTCCCTGCAAAGCCCCCCAGTACATGATCGTACATGATAGTTGTAGGTCCTTCTAGTTCTTCTCTGTGGGACTCTGCATCAGCATGGTCTGATGAGCAGTGATAGGTTTGCACCCAATATCCAAACTGGGAAACCCTGAGTCGCCGAAGCAAAGCATGAAAACTTAACCACTTGGTCATGGGGCCAGATCCTCATCATTCATTTTTTAAGCAAGTAAATTATTGAAATTATCTTCAATGTACTTTAAGTGTTAAAATATTTTATCATGTCCTTACTCATCCATCCTAGCATGTACAAGGAGCTGTACCAGACACTGTGATCCAAAATGAACTGAACTTAGGCCCTTTCCACAAGATGTTAGGTACTAACTTAGACATCTTGAATTACTTTCCAGAGTTGGGTAGGATATTTCTTATAAATAAGTATTTCATGATTGCATTAACCAGGATGCTCTACCATCAAAGCATCATATTTTACAAAATAAGTTGTATGAGAAAATATAAAAGTATCATGATGAATTCAACCGTGAGCTGGACATTTCAATCTAGCCAGCAGTGACGTGACTCTAGCAAGAATTTCTAGGGGCTGGCCCCATGGCCTAGTGGTTAAGTTCAGCTAACTCCGCTTTGGTGGCCCAGGTTCAGTTCCTAGACTCAGACCTACACCACTCATTGGTGGCCATGCTGTGGTGGTGACCCACATACAAAATGGAGGAAGATTGACACAGATGTTAGCTCAGGGCAAATCTTCCTCAGCAAAAAACCAAAAACAGCAACAAAAAAAAACAATAAAAAGAGGAATTTCTACGGATGAGGCAACATGTAAATGGAAAAACCATGATGGATTGGGTGAAAACTCTGGCTCTGAAACGAATTAGCCTTATGCAAGCTATTTACTTTCTTTAAGCCTAATTCTTTAGTCCAATTTTGGAATTCTTAACCCTAATTGCATCAAGATTCTTAAAATTTAGGTGCGTTTGAGAACCAAAACCATTTATGCCCACACAGCTTGGTATCTACCTTTGGAAAATTGTATTGTTCAGCTGTCTGTACTAATTTGACTTTACTATTCCAAGAAACTTTTGCTCAGGAAGATAAAAGTTGCAAATAGCTGTATTGGATTTTGCAGGAAAATCTCCCCACACCCCAAAACACCATCCATATGAATGTCAGACATTCAACTTTTCAGTAGTTACTATTTTCCCCCCAAACTGCTGTTTTCTCCTCATTACTCTTTGAAACGCTTGCCTCAAATCTCCACCTTGCTGGGCTCACCAAACTGAAACTGTTATGGCATGGTCCTCACCAATCCTAATCAAGCTCCCACAATGAAAGATCCTCCTTAAACCATACTTCCAAACCTCATAAATGTTCCACCTGTGCCCTCCATCCTCCAAGGATCTACTAAGATTCTATCAAGATAATGCTTTCTCTCACCTTAGAAAGCAATAAAATCAGCTTTGTCTTGTCAATAGTTTGTTTTAGTGGTATTTTCAGGGAACCACGATTACGTAAGTTCCTAAGAACTAGTAGGAAAATTATATGCTTTCCAAATGCGAGATAAGAAGATGAATTAAAGAAATGGGCATTATTGAGAGAAAAGAAAGCAACGGACCAATTTTATAATAATATCCACATTTTAAAAAATAACTACAAATGGTGACTATTGCCATATAGGAGAGGAAGAAGTGAAATTTAAGCTGCGTTATGAAACCTATAGATTATGTTGTAAAATGAAGTAACACAACCCCTAGCCTTATCTCCCTTCCTCTTTTTACCTTTGTGGCAATGGAATTGGAAAGTATTTAACTGATACTGACCCTAGCCATCCTGGATGGCTAAGAGAGAGCCTTTTATACCTTTACCATATCAGCCAGAATTAGGAAAGATTTGAATGCCCTTCAACCATGAGGACACCTGGGTTATGCCCTGTCCCATAATGGGTAGAATGAAAGACATATAGGAAGTGAGTTCTGTTTCCAAAGGGGACTGGAGCACCTCAGGGAAAACATGAGTTATCCCCTTATAATGTGAGCTCATTTTTAAGAGTCGAAGATAGCAATCGGCTACAGCTTTCCCTGATCAAGAGATTGGCTGCAACTGGAGCCCCCACCAGTGCCCACTCATGAGCCTGGAGCTATTCCCCACTGTCCTTTGGAGGGAGAGGTGGTATATGAATCTCCTCCTTCTAGGCAAAAAGGTTCAATTGCTGGGGGAAAATGGGATATCACAGCCTGGGTAGTGTAGAAGAAGGGCAGTGCGGAAAAGACAACTGGAGGAGAGGACATCTGGGGAGAGGCAGTGCTCACACAGGACAATGCCTCTTTCAAATGCCTTTCTCTGTGAGGCAGATCAAAGCTTCACTCTCTGTTTCTCCCACGTTGTGACCTTCAATAAGAGATCTTTATATCTTCCCATTATTGTCTGGAGTGTGTTTGGTTTGGGGAAAAATGATAAGGATGGCAAGAGGTATGCAAGGAAGAAGCTATAAGCTTTGTTCAATTACTGTGTGGAGACTGAGCCTGGAAGAATAGAAAGGCATCGTCTCTCTCTCTTCCATGTCATCACTGTCGTCCATGAAAACCATAACTTTGGTCATATGATGTTTTGGAAGCTCTGGGCCCCATGAAGGGATTAGATGTGACTGCTGGAGAGGGCAAGGTTGACAATTTTTTTTTTTTTTGAGGAAGATTAGCCCTGAGCTAACTGCTGCCAATCCTCCTCTTTTTGCTGAGGAAGACTGGACCTGAGCTAACGTCTGTGCCCATCTTCCTCTACTTTATATGTGGGACGCCTACCACAGCATGGCTTGCCAAGAAGTGCCATGTCCACACCGGGTATGCGAACCGGCAAACCCCAGATCGCAGAAGCAAGGTTGGCAATTTAAATCCCTCATTTAATTAACTGAAGGATTATCTTTTGCTAGGCACAGTACTTTTGGTGGTGAATAAATTGATGAGCAAATAGATATGGTTCTTGCCCTCACAGAGCAGAGTCTAGTAAAGAAGATGAACATCAATCAAGGAATTGCACGAGTAAGGGTAAATTTGCATATCAGATAAGGGCAGCCATAGTGCTTTTCTGGAAACTCCACAGGTCACATTCAGGGAGGTTGGAAAAGGCTTCCCTGGGAAGTATGATTGAGCTGGAACCTAAAGGAAGAGGAGAAGTTGCCCTGTCAAAATAGTGGGGAAGGAGTGTTCCAGACGGGGAGATGAGAACGGGCAAAAGTGAAGTGATGAGAGGGACAACGATTAAGGGACCTAAGTAATGACAATGAGGCTCAAGATCTTGGATAAGCCTGAAGGCCTGGAAGGGCAAATCTTACAAGGTCTCAGAGGCTGAATTTGGTTTCAGCCTTTATTTTGAGAGCAGAGACAGAGGACGGGCTGCAGCATGGCCAGTGGCTGTTAAGAGATTGGGAAGAGTCTGGGAAATCTGGATTTTGTGGATGCCAGAGCTCTATGTCCACTCATGCATGTCACCCACAGCCAATCCAAAGACAAATGGTACTGATTCTGTCTTAAAACGCATTCTGAATCACATCTCTCCCCACTATCTCTTACCTGGGCCATGGCAATGGTCTCCTAATTGGTCTCCCTGCTACTGTTTTTGCCCACCTACAAACTGTCACATACAAGTGATCCTGTGAAAACAAAAATCACAAGGTGTTTCTCCTATGCTCTAAGTTTCTGACTTCCTATCTGTGGTAGGGAGAATTCTAAGATTGTCCCCAGTATTCCCACCCTTGGGGCACACTCCCTGTATAAACCCTCCCCTTGAGTCTGAGAAGACCTTGTGATTATGATGGGGTTTTGCAGATGTAATGAAGTCCCCAATCAATGACTTTGAATTAATTAAAAAGGGCATGATCCTGGATGGGCCTGACCTAACCAAGTGAGTGTTTAAACATGGCAGAGAAATGTAGAAGTGAGAGACATGCTCCTGATGGCCTGGAGGAAGCAAACTGCTATGTCATTGAGAAGGTGAGGTGGCAAGGACCTGAGAGGGGCCCTAGGAGCGGAGGGTGACCTCCAGGCTAGAAAGAAAATGGGAACTTCAGTCATACATCTACAGGAAATGTGGTTTGCAAACAACTTGAAGGAGCTTAGTATGAAATTTTCCCTAGTCAAGCCTCTAGTTGAGGAGGCAGCCAGCCCTGACACACTGATTTTAGCCTTGTGAGACCCTGAGCAGAGGACCTTGCTAAAAATGTGTTGGATTCCTGACTCTGGAATCTGTGAGATAATAACTTTGTGTTTCTTCAAGTCACTCAGTTTGTGATAATTTGTTACACAGAAATAGAAAAAGAATATACTATCACACTCAGAATAAAATCCAAATTTCCCTCCGTAGTCTGCAATGGCCTACAAGATCCCATGTCTTCAACCCTATCTGCTATCACGCTAGCCTTTCCTTACTCAGCTGCAGTGAACTGTCCTTCTTGGTGCTCCTCAAGAAAATTGCTCTTTCCTCTTCCCAGAGTCCTTTGGCCCCAGATGGGCCAGTCTTGCTTCCTTACTTCATTCATATCTCATTTATACAAACATACCAGCCTCAGAGTCTCTGTGCCGTACCTCACTCTATCTCCTTACTCTGCTTTAGTTCTCTTCTTAGCACTTAATATATTATATCATGGCACTATAGTTTTCTTGTACTTTTTTACTGTCTGTCTATTGACTAAAATATAGAGTTGAACCTTTTTCTTTCCTGATTGATATTTTTATCCCTAACTCTTAGAATAGTGCCTAGGACAGATTGAGTGTTCAGCAGACATATGTCGAGAGAAGGAAGAGAGTGGAGATGGCAGGACTCAGGGTCGATGGCATTGTGGGTGACTGTGGAGGCTGGTCACTCAGTGCAATGGTCTTGGGAGGAGTAAAGAGAGCTCTCATTGTCAGTGGGACACAGGTAAGCGGGGCATCCTTGAAGCCTGCCTGGCTTAACAATGTGACAGATGGCAGGAGACCAGCATTCAATATTGGCTTTGTGAACTTTGATCCACGTCAGCTATGACAGCTTCCCTGGGGCTGAAGAGTAAAGACTTTCCTAGGCCACATGGTCACAGGAGTCCTGGTACTGCTCAAAGCTAGGCAGGACACCATGACCGATGAACGATGTTGGACTCATCACTGGCTGCAGCAAGTGGTTGGTTACAGCTGGACTGAGCAGAGAAATAAACAAATGTGGCATTTATGGCATTTTAGAATCATGAATCATAAATTCATGAATCACAAATTCAAACTCTAAGGTCTAAGAGTTTTTGAATCTGATGCTTGCTTTCAGATGCTTTAAAAAGAATTCTTGGTGGTGAAAAGAAATTGATGACAAGACAATAATCAAGTGGAAATTTAACGACTTGAATTTCTATTTTCTAAACTGAGAGTCATGCTATTTGGATTTGACACAGAGATTGACAGCAGCAATGAACTGTAGGGGTTAAAAATTTGTGCTGTGTGGTCAGATGGCAAACAAGCATTTTTGCATCCCAACGCTACTGGTACTTATAAGATGTGGCACACTCGTCCACAAGGAGGCTCACTGACGTTCTGAAGGCCATAGAACTTAGTGTCTACCTCCACATGACACACATAGCTAACACTCTTCTCTGTGCCTTAGTTTACTTTCTTATAAAATGGGCACAGTGATAGCAACTACTTCAAAAGTGTGCCAGGTAGATTAAATTAGGCAAAATGTAAGATCCTAAGCACAATGATTAATCAAAACTGGCCATGATTATTGGTGGCATTGACTAGATAACTAAACTTACTCAAGCAAGTCTCTCTATACGTAGATCTCTGAGACGCTGAAGGGACAAAGCCAGCTATTTCACATAGCTCAGCTCAGAAATCGTAGTACGTCTCTTCCTTGCTTTAATCTCATTCTGTTCTTAACTTCATTTCAAGGCTGTCAAGGTGACACAGGCAAGCCGTTGATACTTAGGTTTTGATGCCCACACACACGCTGAATGTTAAATAGATATTCCTGAGAAACCACTAAAACACAGGAAATAGTCTCTGTAGCTGACAAAATCATCTTCTTTTAGGATGGTACTTTAACAGACTCGACCTTCCTCTCGTGCCAGCTGAGATTACCAAGCCACACAGAAAAGTTTCTGCTAGGAGATAGTCATACACAAGCTTTTTATTTGCCCCATATTTGGGGTTTTTTTTTTTTTTGGCTGAAATATAAAATGCGATTTCCAGACTGTACTACTCCAGAAACCAGCTGAAAATAGAGAACTGTTCATTTTGTACATGGTTTTGCTTTTATAAACTAAATGCATCTCTTATCATCTCTATACCAAAGGCTCAACCCAGTAGAAGTTAAACAACAGACTCAGAATGGCCTGTAGTCCCAGGACTATTTTTCTATACACCCTGAAGAATACAGAACCATCCTAACATGTTTAAGTTCCACATATTCTGAAAGGAACGCATCCTGCACACTCAGAGATGGTAGGTTTCAGCCCAGCCCTGAGCCACATGGGTCAGGTGCCGCAGGAGAGCTGCCCCGAATGGCCTGAGGATGGTATACCTATTTACTCAGGTTCCCTCACAGGATCAGATCTGCTCCATAAGATGTCAACAGGCACACAGGATATTTAGAGGCAAGAATCAATGTTCCCAAAGCCTGGAACTTTCAGAAGAAGAAGAATATCCTTGACTACCTGCCAATGAGCTTCTCATGTCCCTCTGTGACCATTAAACCAGCGTTTCATGCCAAGGAGAGCATCTTAAAAAGATTATTCTCTTCATTGCTGCCTGGTGGAAGTGTGACACTTTGATATCCCAAGATCCATCAATTTCAATTATTCCTGAGAATCCTCTACAGTGCTTTGGTGACCCCTGAGTGTCACTGAACAAGCATTTCTTTAATGACAAAATAATTTATTGAAACTGGTGAATTGATGTGTGAAGGACTGAGTCTGAGATATATTCACTATTTTTAAGCCTCTCTATGTGCCAGTCATTATGCAAACTTTTCACATGTGTGGTCTTAACTGCCTTCATAAAGAAAGTGTTGTTATTTTTATTTTGCACGTGAGGATACTGAAGCTCAAAATGTTGTCTAAAATGGGAGGTTGGCATACACATTTAATTGGGATTTGAATTCATGTCTGTATCTCAAAATCAGTGTTCTTTGTATAAACCACTTTGAGGATCACAGCATCATCAAAGAAAAATTTGTCTAAGAAATGGATTTTGAAGGCACAGGAGAATCTGCTATTTTATTTTGGAAATCTCTGCCTTGTAAAGTAAGGGAAAATAAGTGGAGATATTCAAAATGAATATTCTTTTCCTGGAATGAGAAGTAACTGGTTTTGTGCTGTTAAATCTTTGTATTATATGTTCATTTTTGAGTGTAAAAAGGTTTTTTCCCTCCTTTTTTTAAGCTTTAGTATAGACAAATTTTGTTAGAAAGTGCTTTTAAGTTTCAGACAACCTTCCAATAGTCTTCTCAAATTGACGTTACTGCAAGAAGTCAAATCAAACGCAATGTAGAGGCTTCAGCCCTGGCCTGGGCTGCAGCCCCCGGGAGCGTGGGAGCAGTGAGCCTGGCAGAAACAAACACGACTCGGCCGCCGACTGGTAATTTCTCCTCTTCTTTGTTGGATTCCTCATCTGCATAGATTCTCCCTTTCACGAGAGGCTTTTGAATGTCCTGAAGAATGACATGAAGAAAGAGTGCACTTCAGGTTACGAAGTTTGACTTTTCTAGTCTATTGATTAGACTAACCAATAGTCTATGGTGCCATGTAGATTTGATATCAGCTGTAGTGAAATACCAGTCAGTGGTCACATGGGATCTTCAGTTCCATGTTTTCTATGGTGGGCTACTTTGGATGGGTTTCTGAATGTCTCTTACTTTCCACTGTTAACTTTGGTATTGGATGAATATGAAAAGCCTGTACACGGAAGCTTACATAAGTAAAGGAGGAATGAAGTGGTCTGTTTGCTGAATTACATTTTTAGATGCTCTCATTCTAAGAGTTTAGGAACGTGGACTTGAGGCAGGGTTGTTAGGATTTGGCACTTTGTAGCTCTGTTAACCTGGACAAGTCGCCTGAACTTGCTGTATCTCAGTTTCCCCACTTATGAAATGGAGACAATGGTACCTACTTGATGCAGTTGTTAAAGAGATTTAGACCCAGTACATGTACAGTATGGAAACCATGCCTGGCACACAGTAAGCGTTAGCTATTCTTATGAGTATGTTTGACTATCTTGATAGCCATTACAGTGTGGAACTAAAGCACTTGAATTCAAGAATTAAATAACATTATTGACATTTTCATGTGAAATACAAAAACAATTTTTCTTTCTCCAAACTTTATTTTTCTTTATTAGCATTATGTTTTAGCAAAAGTTCTAACTGTAGTCTTAGACTACAAGACTGAGCTCTTCCTCTCAGTTTGGACACTGAGAAATCTTCTTATATTTCAAAGAGTGCCTGCATTTCTATGAGCATTTCGTGCAAATACTTTGCCAGCTGTGTGTGGGAGTCAGGGAAAGAATACTATGAACAGTAAAAGATGGTGTTAAGGAAGAACCTTGTTAGAAAAGAAAAGTTGGCCTTTGTATGGTGGTGCCAGGCTAGAATATTAAGTGATCCTAGCTGTAATGCACATGGATGGAGGAATTCCAGCAAATTTGATTTCTTTCCTCTCATAGAAAGTGTTTGGTATCAACAACCCACATAAAATGGGTAGTGGTTTAAATACCAGGTAAGTTCCCACAAAATGCTGTCTTTAGTGACAAAAGATGTATGAGTACTACCTTTAAGATAGCATGGCAGATTCAATTTCAGGTTAATCTCTTGCAGATGAGAACTCAATCATATGTTTACAAGATCAAAGATGACAACTGAGTTAAAAATTATTGTTAATTTGGTGCAGATGTTGGTGAATGTATCTGGGGAAACGTCTAAATCCACAGCAGCCTCATCAGTCCAGCTTCTTAAGTATCCCACAGCTGGAACCAAGCACTGTTGTGCCAAAAGCTGTCATAGGCAATTGACCTCACAAACAGACAGCCCCCAACATAGTGTGATTCCAAGGGTGTTTAAAGCCCCCTTGATTATCCACTTATCCAGCTCATCAATACCTGGAGTTTCAGACTGAGAATGTCTTTGATCACAGTTCTGTGTGTTCTCTTAAAAGAAAAGGTTGCATCCGAAAGCTATATAATGTTATAATCCAATCCTACTGCAATTAAAAAATAAATATGTAAAATAAATAAATAAATACATAAATATACAAAAAAGAAAAGTTTGGTCCCACCTATGAGCGTCATTGATTTCCACAATTCCAAATCTTCTTTACGCTTTTGGTCTTCATTTTTCTTGAGCCTAGAATCACTTGACAAAACTGGCCACTCCCTCGTTCAATATTCTCTCCTTATGGCTTCCTTGACTTCTCTCTCTCTTTCTGTTCCTCCCTCCTCTTTGGACGCTCTTTCCTCGTTTTCTTTGTTGGCACTATCCAATCAATAAATATTGGATCTTTGAAGGTTGTTTACTCATTTCTCTTTCTCTGTGATCTTATCCACTCTTGGCACTTGAATTACCACTTACTCACTGATAACTCCTGTCTTATCCCAGTTTCCTCCAAAAGCAGAGGGAGACAAAGGCTGGCACTCAGGTAGTTTATCCAGAGAGTTATCCCAGGCAGTGGCAGTGACACACAGGGGAAGTGAGTCAGGGAAGGAGAAAAATCAGCAGAAGGATGCCTTACCAAGTTGTCCTTCTGCGGCACCTGGTGCTGGATCCTTCCAAGTTCTTCTGAGCAGCTTTAACAAACGCAGCTCAATCTGAACACTCAGGGGGAAGAAATAGAAGTATTTATTCATCAGCTTCTATTCCCCATTGATCAAGGGAGGTCTCATAGGAGTCAACCTGCTCACATTCTGGGGTGCACATATATGAACCTCAGGCAGCACGCAAGAGATGCATGACTAAGGACTAGCACGGGTTAGATCTACGAAAATCTGGTTGAAACTTCAATGAGAAGTGATACCAGTGGTAGTTGCAGCAGCTTTGGCTGGAGTAAGAGGTGGGGCTGAAAGGATGTAAAAGGATGAATGAGAGGTGCCTCATACGACTCCCAAGAATATTTCTCTAGCACAGACTTTATTGAGCTCCAGACCCAAATAACCAACTGAGCTCATATTCTTTTCCCTCAAAATCTGAACTTCCTCCAAAGTTTTCCACCTTGGGAAATGCTAGCTAGTTGCTCCTGACACAAAACCTAGTCATCATCTTTGATGTTGTCCTCTCTTCAATTCTTCATATGAGAGGATCCTAATTCCACCTATTGTTAATCTTCATTTCCACAGACACTACTCTAGTCTAAACCAACATCATCTTTTACTTTTTCTTTTCCTTTTTTTTTTGCTGAGGAAGATTCGCCCTGAGCTAACATCTGCTGCCAATCTTCCTCTTTTTGTATGTGAGATGCCACCGCAGCATGGTCAGTGACAGACAAGTGGTATATGTCTGCACCCAGGAACTGAACTCAGGCCATTGAAGCAGAGCATGCCGAACTTAACCATTAGGCCACCAGGGCTGGCCCATATCATCTCTTACTTTGACTGTAGGAATTGCTACCCATACTTGCTCTTGATTCCTTCAAATCTATTCTCCACTCTAAACTGGAAGAATCATTTAAAAATGAATCTAAACCCATAATTCTCTTCTTAAATTCTTTTAGTGGCTTCTCATTGCTCTTAAGATAAAGTCCAAACTCCTTAAAAGCAGCCAACACAAATGGCATGAACTGAGCCCTGCCCAGCTCTGGCCACCCTCCTTCTTTCTCATGATGGTCCAGCTGTACAAAGCTTCTCTTCATGTGTCAAATAACGCAAGTTCCCTCCTTCCTCTGTTCCTGTGTACGCTCCTATGGTAAATATAGTCTTCTGTGAGGTGGTTGGGGAAAAATAAGGAGATTAATAGAGGTGTTTGAATCATATAAAGAAGACATGAAGCGAATGCAGGGGACAATCAGAGACAGGTGAGTAGTTCAGAAAAAGGGAACTGAGGTCTGATTTAAACACTGACTATGTTACAATTTTTAACCAGGGCCCTGGCATCCACGCCTTTGTTATTTACTTAACAAATAGTTGTATCAGTCATACAGACTTAGTTTATGCAAAGCGCTGTCCCAAGTGCTTTGAAACATTAATTCATTTACTTAATTACTGCTGTGTTTCAGAACAGAGTTATGTTCCAGATTCTGGTTCCTTAATATTGCCATTCTTATTGGGCAAAATACTATACTTCTAGGAAATCTGGTGGTTTTGTAGAATGAGTAGTTTAAACCTTGAGATTGAACTATTGAACATTGTACACTTCTGGAAATACCTGACTTCAAAAAACACTTGCTTTTTCATGTATCTTTTCATTCATTAATTCAATATTTAATGAGAATTTTCTTTATGATAGGAGCTATACTACCACTGGGATGTGCTACCAGGACCTCAGATCTATATGCAAACCTGACCTTTCTTCCCTTTGCTGGCATTCTCTGCCATTTGTCTCTCCTCATTTTGGATAAACTTCTTCACAGCTACCTAAGTTGTCATGCAATAAAAATGCATTTAGTCTATTCCGATTTCCTTAACTTGCAATGAAAGATCCTTTACTATACATATGTAGCCAGACTATTTCCCCAGGAGCACGTAGCCCAGACTATTTCTCCCTGGGAGCTAAATTCTAACCTCTTTTCGCACATCTCCACATTCCAGCCATGCTGATATTCCAGGAGGAGCATCTCAGGCTCTCTCCTTTCACTGCCCTGTCTTCTCAGGGCTTCCTTTCATCTTTTACTGCCCTAAAGATTCCACTGATTCTTAAACACCTAGATCAGATGTTACATTTTACTAGGAAACTTATTTTACAGGGATAGCCACTATTTCCTCTGAACTACCACGTCATTTTGTGTGTTTATTTATTTTCTCAATAATATTGTATTTTACGTGTTTGTAAGCTCCTAACTGACTCCGAAATTCTCAAGTTCACAAATCACATCTTCTCCATTTTTCTTTTATCATCACTTCGGGAAGAAAAAAATATCACCATCAAAATAACAGAGGTAAAATATCTGAGAATAAGCTCAGATTAAAGATATTCAGATACTACAAGGAGAGAATTTTAATATTTCACTAGAGGACATGAGGTAAACCCTAAGTAAATGGAAAATCGTACCCTATTTTTGGATAGAAAAACAGAATTCCTGTTAACAATTTTCCCACAATTGAACAATAAATTCATCTATGTCTTAGTTAAACAGATTTTTTTTGAACTTGGCAAAAATTCATATAAAATAATCAGCATGTGAGAATGTCTTGGAATATACTGATATAGGAAAGTAATTAGCAGGAAGTAATTTTTATTGGTTTAAAAAGTATTATGAAGTTACATTAAAATAATTTGGAACTTGGGGCTGGCCCCGTGGCTGAGTGGTTAAGTTCACGCGCTCCGCTGCAGGCAGCCCAGTGTTTCGTTGGTTCGAATCCTGGGCGCGGACATGGCACTGCTCATCAAACCACGCTGAGGCAGCGTCCCACATGCCACAACTAGAAGGACGCACAACGAAGAATATACAACTATGTACCGGGGGGCTTTGGGGAGAAAAAGGAAAAAATAAAATCTTTAAAAAAAAATAATAATTTGGAACTAGTACATAAATAGATAAAGGATACTGAAAGAAAATCAGAAATAGACTCAAATATAATCAAGATATTGGTGAAAAGGATATTTAAAATTATTGAAGGTCTGATAGATTATTCAGAAAGTTCTGTTTAACCATTTGACTACATCTTTTGTAAAAAAGTAAAGCTGAATCCATACTAGAAGCTTTATTCTAAAATAAATACCAGATATACAAGCATTTAAACATTAAAAGAGAAATTCCAAAAGCACCAGAAGAAATAACTTTACTTTTTAAAACTTTGGAATGAAAAAGGCTTTTTCCAACTCAGAAACTGAGAGGGAAAAGTCTTAAATTGGACCACATTTGTATTGGAAAAAAATTTACAACATCATAAGAAAAATGACAACTGTGGAAAATATATGCAAAATATAAAATCTATGCCAGAGAAATGTCATATTTCCTTTCTACACAGAGTTCTCACAATAGAAAAATGAGTGAAGACTTGAAGCAACATTTCACAGGAATAGAATTACAAATAGCGAATAGCCAACCATACGGTAAGACACTAAATTTCACTCGTAACTATATATGCAGATTTAAATCACAATGAGACACCATTTTTTCCTACCTTATTGGAAACACCAAAACGTTTTATAATAGCCAGTGTTTGCTAGAATAAACAAGGACTCTCAAATTGTGTTGAAAGACAATTGGAAAACATTAAGATTTCTTGTGATTTGGAATCCCACCCAAGGAATTTATCTAAAGTTTTACTTAAATGCAAAAATGTTCATTGATGCCCAAATCCAGAAACAACATAATGCTCATCAATGGGCAAAGTATTCATAGTATCCACATGTTGTGCTATTTTGCAACTGTGATAAAAAATGGGTAGATTTGGTTATTTAAATGGAAAGTTGATCAATATATTGGTTAATAAGAAAACAAAATTGTAAAACACAAATATTTGTGTAAATCAAAGGAATATTTACATATAACATATACATGTTTTTCTGACCATGTAGACATGAAACTGTTAATACGGTAAATCTAGGGAGTAGCACTTGACTCGGAAGGGAGATGGTAAGGAGACAGTATCATCTTAAATACTTCTATATTGTTTGAATCATTTTCATAAACCTAACCAAGGATTGTTTCTTACAGATTTCTACTTTTTACAAAAATGGCAACTCCTTTTACCTCTGTCACTTTAGACTGAGACAGTTATTCAAGAATAACTTGTTTGTTCTAAGACATCATGTGTCTTCCTGGTGAATGATGGATCCAGAAGTTGAAATATTCATGCTCACTGATGGTGACAAATCCCTTTTGGGGTTAATTTTTATATTTATAGTTTGCTGTGACAGGAATATTGAAATCTGCATGTACATGTCACAGCTAGGATGTTTTGGGCACAAGCGGAGGCTCTTGCTGCTACAGTGAAGAAAGGATGGATGCCATTGACAGGAGTGGCAGTATGCTGGCAATGAACAACCCCGTTTATTTTGGCAATGCATGCATCATACTTTTTTCTTAGTCCTTTGCTTTCTGCATTTCCCTCTGTGTTTGGCAGAAAAATCGATTTCACTGTATTATTATTTTCTCTGTTGCTTCCTGGTAAAATAAGAAAGGGGAGATGTTGCTGTTCTATGTGGTCTAATTGCCGAATGTAGAAGCTTGGCTCGAGCAGTGTAACCACAGGTACAACTAATTAGCTGAGTGACTCTTCTGTTTACCACGTATGATTCTGTATGCATTCCGCTGTGTGGGTTTTTTCCCACACCACCCAGCAACTCTCTGACAGCAGCTGGGTATCCTACAATTCAACTCAATTGACACTATCTATCCAGAGATAGCATCAGATTCCATAGGTTAAGGGCTCAGTCCTACAAGACTGCCCTCCACTTCAGAGGCCAGTGGCAATACGGGCTGTCACCTGTGCTTCTGATTCACCAGTTACAGATCAGAGGTTCCCACAACCTCCTCTTTGGGTTCAATTAATTCCCTAGAGTGGCTCATAGAACTCTGGGAAACATTTTACTTGCTAGATTACTGATTTACTATAACTCAGGAACAGCCAGATGGAAGAGATGCATAGGGCAAGGTACGTGAGAAGGGGCTCAGATCTTCCGTGCCCTCTCCAGGCATGCCGCTCTTCCCACACCTCCACGTGTTCACAAACCCAGAAACTCTCTGAACCTCATTCTTTTGTTTTTTTATGGAGGCTTCATTACATAGGCATGGTTGATTAAATTGATTAGATTGAACTCAGTCTCCAGCCCCTCACCCCTCCCCAGAAGTCAGTGGGTGGGACTGAAAGCTCCAACCCTCTAATCAAAAGGTTGACTCCACTGGCAGCCAGCTCCCATCCTTTGTGACTTAGGCAGGTTTTCCAAAAGTCACCTCATTAACATAACAAAAGACATCTCTATTGCTCTCATCACAGTTCCAAAAATTTTAGGAGCTCTCTGCTAAGAACTGGGTAAAAGGCAAAATACATATTTCTTGTTATAAATCACAACACGACACCATGTTTGGTCAGAACTTTGGAAGGTCTGAGGGCAAAAAATACAAATGAGAAAACAAAAACAAAAAACATGGAGGGTGTCTTTTCTGTTATCTTTTTATTCTCCAGGGTCACTGGTACCCAGGATTTCAGTCCACTCCACTATTTAAGTCAAATGAGTAGAGCTCAGCATCCAATCTCCTCATGGAATAGAACAGGGTAAACACTGATCATTTCTAGCCCTGCTTTCTATTTTGAGCTCCCATTATTAATTAGATAATAATTGTTCCCAAGTAGTGATAGTTTTAAAAAACATGATAACTGCTTAAAGCAGAATTTAGCAATAACGTGTACATACAGTCTTGTATGTGGCGATAGCTCAAAACCATTTGTTGGCTGCCATAACTTTTGCTTGTTACTTAAATAATAGTACACATGCAGAGGACAAAAAATTCAACTTCTAATCATAATATTCAGTTTTTCTAATAAATTAGAAAAAAATGTAGTCAAGAGTAAAAACTCAACTATTTAAAAATAAAGACATAAAAATATTTAACCCTCCATCTCCCAAACACTGAAGACAGTAATTCAGCACAGTCCATAAGCTCTGTCAGAATTCACCTCAGCCAATTTAATGGGAAAACTTAGTTGCTCCTAGAAAACGATGCACTTTTTTCTTTTTTTGAAATTGTGGATCATAAACTTTTTATAAGGAAAGCTACTAACTCATTTTTCGTGCTTTCAATGTAAAATCATTAAAAGATATGTTCGTTACTTACCAGAAAAGAAAGAAATTTTAATAATAGGGCATGGAGAAACTGTTTCTTTCACTTTTCAAAATGGAATTCAGTTAATTTTATGAAATTTGAATTTAATTTTATTATTTAAAAAATCATTCTCATTGGAAGTGATTAAAAGCATCCAGAAAGGTACAGGGTGACAAGTTAGCGTCTCCCTCCACTCCTTGCTTCACTTCCCTGAGTTAAGAGCAGTTGCTACATCCTTAAACATCTTTCTGACAGACCAGCTCTCTTTGCTAAGACTTTCTGTTTTTCACTGGTTTCCAGAGAATTTGTGATTTCTTGTTGAAGCATTTTTATGAAGGCTGCTTTCAAATCCTTGTCAGATAATTCCAGTATCTGATTCGTCTTGGCGTTGGCATCAGTTGCTTGTCTTATCTCTGTCTGATGGGTCACTTTTAATTGGATCAACATTTTGACAATTACGTTAGGTGATTCTCGGTCCTATTTAAATCTTTTATTTTAGCAGGTTGTAACCTGCTTAGGTTTAGCACACAACTCCTGGCTTACTTTTGTGGGCTGTGGTTCCAATGATAATTCAATGTTTTTTTTTAAGTGTACATTTCAGTGGTTTTTAATATAATTGCTGATATATACAACTATCACCAAACTCAATTTTAAAACATTTTCATTACAATGAGAACCCCTGTACCCTCCTTGTCTCCCTATCCCCCAGCCCTAGGCAAACATTAATCTAGTTTGTGTCTACAGATTTGCCTGTTCTAGACATTTCACATAAATGGATTCATATAACATGTGGTCTTTTATGACTGGCTTCATTCACTTAGCATAACGTTTTCAAGGTTCAAGCCATGTTGTAGCATGTATGAGTACTTTTTCCTTTTTACGGACAAATAATTTTCCTTGGTATGGATATACCACAGTTGGTTTATCCATTGATGGGTGTCCAGTTGATGGACATTGGGATTGTTGCCACCTTTTGGCTATCGTGAATAGTGCTGCTGTGAACATTTGTATACAAAGTTTTGTTTGAACACCTGACTTCAGTTCTTTTGGGTGTATACGTAGGAGTAGAATTGCTGGACAATTCTATATCTAATGTGGAAATTTTATGTTTAACTTTTTGAGGAACCTCCAAACTGTTTTCCACAGTGGCTGCACCATTTTACATTTCCACCACCAATGTATGAGGGCTCTAATTTCTCCACAGCGTCGCCCACACTTGTTACTTTCTCTTTTTTCTTTTGGACACTTTCATTTTTAGAGCCATTATAGTGTCATTTTTGCCTGCTTGGTTTGTCTGGTACCACTAGGGGTCCCACTGGACCTTTCCAGTGCTGCCTGAGGGGGAAGAATGAGTCCCCCAAAGCTGGGCTCCCTGGTGCCTCTAGACGATGAGAATCTCCTCACTCCCCGGGGGACAGATGGTGCATCCGGGGAAGACTTCTTGTAACTAGATCCCACCCTAATCTCTTGGTTAGGGAGGGGAGTCTCAGGTCTATGGGGACAAAGAAGCTTTCCAGCCAGGCTGTTTGTCATGGTTCCCCACTGCTGGTGTCATCTGACCACCCACTTTCTCTATCTGATAGAGGAGAGTCTCAGGCCCAATGAGGAAGAAGATGCTTCTCTGGCCTGCTATTTTTCAGTGTGGGTCTTGATCTCTCCCCCATGCATATGCTGCCTTGTTTGCCTGATGGTGTTGACAGGACTCCTGTTCGATCCAGGGGAGGAATGAGCTGATTTGGGCTGTCTTCTTTTGCCAGACAGGAGATCCAGCATGTGGGGCTGGGTTGCCTTTTTCTGTTGGGTGCAGGGTTGTAAGAGCCCTGCCATTACAGTTTTCCTTCAGTCTTGGGATCACTAACCAGTTTGCCTTCCTCTTTCCACCATTCAGAGTTCTAATTCCACTGCCTCTTGCATTATTTCCAGGGTTTATGGTTGCACTTCATGAAGAGATGCTGGGAGAAATGAATCTACACTGTCTTGTCCAGACTGGAAATCTCTAACAGTCTCTTAATGTGTATGTCTCCTCCAGTAATCTCTGAGTGCTTAAGCAAAGGGACCATATCTAACTTTGTGTCTTTAGTGTTTAATTCAGTTTCTGACACATAGCATGTGCTTATTAAATGTGTTAATAAATTAATATATAGAATTTGCTATGACTATATTTTACTACGGTGAACAGGAGACTTCTGTGCTATGCTACTTAGCAGTGACAACAAAGCCAGGTTAGGGCTCTGCTCAGTAATGTAAAAATGTGACTTTTTGCTCTGTGCTTGGATAGCTGACTTCACACCTATCTTTTAGTATTATCTCCAACGCATGCAACTAAAAGATGTCAGGAAAGGATATTGGCAATGCTTCATGCCGTGTCATAAGCACCAGAGAACCTCTGAGTGGGCAAAGAGTTTTCTCAAAGGATTTTAGAAAATGCTGTATATACAGCTACACTGCAAGGTTTCTGTTAAGAAAAGATGAAAAGAGAAATTTTTCACTTCTAATACCGGGTAAGCCTATGAAACAACAAGCATCCAGCATAGTGAAGTTTTTATTTATTTATTTATTGCCATGGTTTAATGGAATTCTGGGGCAAAAAACTAAATGCAGGTTAAGATTGTTCAGTAACAATGCCGCTTCTTGTGTGAAGCCCTGAGCAGCCAAATCACTTATATTACTAATAAACTCCACAAATTCCCATTCTCTAGATACAGAAGTTATGAATTAGAGAAATTATCGTATCTAAGGTCACACCGTTTGTAAATGTCAGAGAAAGGATTTGATCTCAGGACTATCTGACTCTAAAGTTGCCATCCTTTTGTTTGTAGGTCATCTCTTTTAAAATACAAAATTTCTAAAGGAAAGCATGAAAATGAAACACATGACAAAATAAGATTTTGTGAAAAAAATTGTTTCTTCATTTATTGAAAAGTGTCAGAGTAATCGCTTAGTTCATATCATAGGATGTTTTGCTGCAGTGATAGTAACAACTGCCTTTTAACAAAATAATGCATTGTTATTAGCTCGTTGATCTATAATGGAGAACATTGTTTCCAAAGGCAATAACATCTTATAATACAGTGACTTCTGCCCTGCCCCCTACTGTGTTATTTTCTCTCCTCCATGCTGACAAAGGCATTCAACAAAATGAAGAAATAGTGGAGGGCACAGCTGAACCAAATTTTGAAACAAACAGCCAAAGATAAGTGTGTCACATGAGAACAGCTCTTAATTGTTCTGTGATAATTCACTCAAAATATAATGATGTTGTTAGAAAGAATAGAACTAGTTTCTTGCGGATTAAGAGAAAATCATTTGTGGAAGATGAAAGGGCATCTAGCATTTGAATAGACAGAGAAAAGAACTGCAAGAACATGAAATTACTTTTTTGCCTGATAAGGCATTTATCTGTGTTTCTCCATCCCCATGCTAAATGAGGTCTAGAAGATAGTGTCCTTTGAAAGCAGAAATGGTATTAGGTTGGAATTCTGTTCCAGTCACTCAGAAGACAGACATAAATAAGCATTGCAGTGAGGCTGGGTACTAATGAGGAGACCTCTTTTGCAAAAATCATCTTAACTAGCTTTCTTTCTGAAAACTGCCCAGAGCTTCTTACCAAAAGCCAAGGTGCATTCTGTATATGCAAGGATGTAAGATGCATAAGCAGCCACCCTTCCTTGAAAGAATTTGGAACCTCGGATATATTAGCTCAAATCATGCTTCTAGTGTTTACACAGATTTCAAAGCAGATGGTCATGGTAATTTGCCTTTGAAGATAAACCTAAAATCTTACCAATTCATTCAATTTTTTTTAACAATTCATCCTCCTGAAAGAGGTAGACTAATAACATAAAACAGACTCTGCATTGAACTTATACTTGAGCTTCCCGGAACTGCCCTTTTTGTTGCACTCCTCCAAGATGGAATCTTCACCACATTTTAATGATGAGCCCTCCAGTCATTCAGTCTTTCCCACTCTAAGCTGGGTAATCAATTGTTGGTGTGTTTGATGGTAATGGGGAGAATCTGAGGTCTTTGCAAGAAATAGTTCAAGTGGGCTTGTAAGTGTTTTCAAAGGTAGTAAATGGAAATTTCTGGAGACTACTTGAAATAAAATTCTTGGGGACGTTTTGGAATGAATCATTTTAATGAAGACTTCCCTAGAAATATGGACCCATCTAGTATAACACAGAGAGAGCAAGGAACTACGCATGGAGGACCGACAGTGGGGGAGTCAGGCCTAAGTGCTATGGCAGGTGCTTGATTCTGAAACAAAACAAAATCAACCAAATCATGCATAAATTATAATAAAATGTGTGTGCTTAATATACACATGTAAGGCTCTTGAGAAAGAAATTAGAAAAACGAGCAGTGTGGAACAAACACACATAAAAGCTGGAGTTGCTCTGGAGTCAAATGCTCAAACCAACAAGGAATTAGGAAATTAGATATTAGGACCAACGTCAGGGAGTGAAGGTAATTCTAACACTCCTAATATAAGCCGGAATCCTCAAAGGGGATTGAAGTAGCTTTAGGGAGAAATAAGTGTAACTTTTTTGGAAGAAAGCCTTTTTCATTTTATTTTTTCAGGAATCCTTGGAATAAGTTCAGCTAAATATGAATGCAGGCTGAAAAATTATGTAAAATTCAAGAAAACAATTCATCATACGTGAGAGTCAACAAAACCAACAACAAAAATATTTGGATCCATATACTTTATATATTGGAATTATTGGATAAAAAATGTGAAGTAACTATTTATGAAGTGTTTAAGAAGTAAAATACATACAAAAATGGTCAAGGGAAAATGGGACTATGAAATAATCTATAGCTTTGTTTCTGGTAATTCTTAGGTGATTTGGGTCAACTATCCTAGAGAGGATAAGAAGCAAAACTCCAGGTGTGTGTGTGTGTGTGTGTGTGTGTGTAAGTGTGTGTGTGTAAGTATGCATGTGTATCAGCTTATAAGAATGAGATAACTAAAACGTCAGCTAAGAATTCCTGGATCAAGACCCAGGTGAAGTGTGAAGTCAAAAAGAGTGGGAAAAGGTATACTGGGCAAATACAGTCATGAATCACTTAACAATGGGGACATGGTCTGAGAAATGCATCACCAGGCGATTTCATTGTTGTGTGAACATCATAGAGTGCACTTACATGTACCTAGATGGTATAGCCTACTACACACCTAGGCTATAAAGTACTAATCTTATGGGACCACCGTCCTTTATGTGGTCCATCATTGACCTAAACGTTGTGATGTGGCACATGACTGTAGTATCCAAAAGAAAGCTGGTATAGCTATCAGAAAGCATTACTAGTGGTAAAGAAAGACACTCATAATGCTAATAATTCAGGAAGATGTAACAATAAATAATTTGTATGAACGTCAAAATATGCATGACCTCAAAATTTGCATGATCTCAAAATATGTAAAACAAACATTGACAGAACTAAAATGAGAAATAGACAAATCTACAATGATAATGAGGATTTTTAACATGTCTTTTAATAACTAACAGAATAAATGAAAAACAATGAAGTAAAATATGAAAATTTGAACTACTAATAGACAATCACACACACACACACACACACACACATTTACAAAACACCACCCAACAGCTATACAACACATTTTTTTCAAGGACAAATGGAGCAGTTAAAAAAATTTATCATATGCTGCCTCACAATTCACGTCTCAACGAATTTCAAAGAACTGAAATGATACAAGCTCTATTCTCTAATCACAGTGTAATTAATGTAGAAATTTTAGAAAGTCTATTTGGGAGCCAGCTCTGATGGCCTAGTGATTAAAGTTCAGCGCTCTCACCGCTTTGGTGGCCCAGGTTCATTTCTCGGTCATGGAACCACACCACCTGTCTGTCAGTTGCCATGCTGTGGAGGCTCACATAGAACTAAAAGGATTTACAACTAGGATATACAACCCTGCACTGAGGATTTGGGGAGGGAAAAAAAAAAAAAGGAAGATTGGCAACAGATGTTAGCTCAGTGCAAATCTTTCCCTGGAAAATAAATAAATAAATAAATAAATACAAAATAAACGATTTCTTAAAAGTTTATTTAGAAAATCTTCATATATTGAAATCTAAGAAATATATTTCTAAGTTATCTATGGTCATGGAGGGACTCAAACAACAAATAGAAAATATTTTAATTGAATGAAAAATAAAACAGTACTTTCAACTGCAGGTTTCTGTTAAAATAGGCTTAGAGGGAAATGTGCATCCTTAAAAATGCATATGCTAGAAAAGTTGAAAATCAATCATCTAAGTCTCCATCTTAAGAACTGAAAAAGGGAATAGAAAACTAAACTCAATGGAAGTATAATATGAGAAATAGTATAAGGCCATAAATAAAGAAATATATTAAAAAATTAGTAAAATTGATAAATCTTTGGTGAGATTGAATAAGAGAAATACAGATAAGAGAATAAGAGAAAAGAGAGAAACGGAAATAATAAATATCAGAAAGTGAAAAGGAAACATTAAATAGTTTAGAGGAGCACAATAAGAAGTTGGTAAAGAAATAATCTAAGGTATCCAATAAAAGTATTCCTAGAATGATACAGTTTATGAAAATGTACATAAAAATAGAAAATCTATATAATTCCATACTTGTTAAATATGCATATGATCTAAAATTTTTCCCAAAGACATTTCTTGGCTAGTCTGGATGCCTCCATTAGTGACTCATACCAAACGTTAAATTACAAAATAATTTTGCTCTTCCTGAAAATAGAAAACAGAAGCAAACGCTTCAACTTAATCTTTGAAACCAAAATAACCAGCATATGTAAAACAAACAATAGAACTTTTATAAGGAAATATTAATAATTAAAATAAAAAACTTAGTGGATGGATTAAACAACACATAACATAACTGAGGAAAGAATAAGTAAACAGGAACATAGACGTAAGGAAATTACCCAGACTGCAAAATAGAAAAACAAAAAGAAAATAAGAACTTGCTGATAGGGGGCATGCACTAGCTAATGGAACAGTCTAACAATGTATCATATCACTGTGCTGGAAAGGAAAATAGAATAAGAAGGTAAAATATTCAAAGAAGTATTGGCTGAAAATTTGCCAGAGCTGATGAAAATAGTACAGATTCAAAGACACAGAGAGCACCACACATTCAAAGCAGGGTAATTAATAAAAAAACACAGACTTAGGAAATCTGTAGAAAGCCTGGGGAAATGGTAGCCAGAGAGAAGAATGACACTTTGACTGTCAGCAGACTTCTTAAAATTGAAAGCCAGATGGTAGCAGAATAAAATTTTCAAAGTGCTCATAGAAAATAGCTGTCAACTAGAATTGAATGTCTATCAGACTTGTCTTAAAAAAAGAGAGTTGAAATAAATATATTTTCAGATAAAGAAAATCTGAGTGCATTTACCATTAATCAAAAAATTCACTAAAGAAACATCTAAAGGGTTTTCTTCAAGAAGGAAAATAATCCCACAAAGGAAATGCAAAAAGAATTATGAAAAAGAAATTTGTAAGTGTGATGCATTGACTAATGCTGAGTAACAAATTAGCCAAAATTAGAGGCTGAAACTATTACTGGGAGAGACATGATCAGAGTTAAATTGTACAAATTCTTTTAACTTTTCAGGAAAAGAGGAAGAAACTGATTTACAGTTTTGTGCCCATAGTAAAATTGTAAAAGTAACTTGTCAAAAAATTGGAATAGATTATATAAATTATTAATTGTATAGAAAAATAAAGAAAAATCAAAGAAGCAAGCAAAAAATTAATCACACAAAATATAAAAAAGGTGCAAGAGGTGCACAAAAATGGATCAATTAGAAAGCACAGTGAAATATGGTAGAAATAAGTTCTGATATATCAGTAATCACATTAAGTGCAAGAAGCATAAATTTGCCAGTTAAAAGTCAGAGATTTCCAGTTTAGGTAAAATAAATCAAATTTAACTATAAGAAACACACAGACATAGAAATTTGAAAACAAATCATTGGAAAAATATATATGCAAATTTCAGAAAAATATAAAGCCAAAAAATAAAAGAAGTAGTTAAATTAATACCAAAATATAGAGTAACCAAGAATAAATCTTTTAAGAACGTAAAAGAAATATGATTTATTTATATATGTATCTATTTGGTGTAAAAAAAACTCCACAACTATTTACTATTAAAGATGGTTTAATAGAGAAGTATTCCATGTTCACAGAAAGGAAAATCCAATTTCATCAAGATGTTCATTCCCCACAGATTAATTCTATTGGTTCAGGGAAATTGCAGTCAAAATCCAAACAGATTTTATTTTTGAATATTGACAAGTAAAGTCTAAGTCTAAAATTTCTTTAGAATGGAAAAAGCCAAAAAATAGTCAGGAGTCTCCTGAAGAAGAAGAAGAATGTGGGAACATCCACCTACGTATTCCAAGACTCAGTATAAAGCTATCATCTTGCCCCAGGAAGAGACATGCCGTCTCATTGGCCCTAAAAGAGAGACCAGAAACAGTCCACGAATATATTGAAATTATATATGACACATGATACAGTAAACCACTGGGGAAAGAACAGACTAAACAATAAATGGAGCCAAGACATTTGTTTATCCCTAAGGAAAAAAGCAAAATTGGATTCCTACCTGGTACCATGTACTAAAATGAATTCCGGATGGATTAAAGACTCAAATATGTAAGACAAAACTTTAAAGCATTTGAAGAAAATATTTGGGTGACTATTTTAAGATTTTGGCGTAGGGAAGAGTTTTTAAACTAAGACTCCAATAGCAATAATACAGGGAAGAAACAACAAAAAGGAAAATACTGATCAATTATTTTATATTAAAATTAACACCTATTTAAGACATTGTGGAAGTGAAACATAAGCAAGAAAACTGGGAGAAGATATTTGTGTATATATGTATATATGTATATGCAACATATATATGCAACACATATCACTGATTAATTATATTAGCAACCAAAATATATAAAGAATTTGTATTGATTGGGAAATGTTGGGAATTCTGATGATTTCAAGTGTTGATAAAGATGAGGAGCAAGAAAATACCCAACAATCCAGCAATTTACTCTAGGTGTATATCCAAAGAAATATTTCTCATGTGCGCTAGGAGGCAAGTACAAAAACATGCAAAAAATTCAAAAATATTTTGAGCATGAACACAAATGTACATATTTACTATTATGGACTGAATTGTGTCCCACCAGCAATTCATATTTTGAAGACCTAACACCCCCCCCCCCCACCCCAGTAATTCAGAATGTGACTGTATTTAGAGTTAGGACATTTAAAAGGTAATTAAATTCAAATGATGCTATTAGGGTGGCCCCTAATCCAATATGACTGATGTCCTTGTTGGAAGAAGAGATTAGGACACGGGAGAGACACCAGGGATGCATGGACACAGAGAAAAGACCATATCAAGCCACAGTGAGAAGGTGGCCATCTGCAAGCCAAAGAGAGAGGCCTCAAGAGAAACCAAATCTTACCACACTTTGATCTTGGACTTACCACCTCCTGAATTGTGAGAAGATGAATTTCTATGTAAGCCACCCAGTCTGAGGTATTTGTGTTGGTAGCTCTGGCAAACTGATACACTCATCCTGTTTATAAACACAAAAAATGAAAACAATCCAAATATCCTACAGGAAGATGGACTTTCCCTGAGGTAGAGCCTTTAACATAAATCAGTGCAAGGGACCCTTAGTCCCCTTGTTTTACTGTTCCAAATCCCTCAAGCCCAGGAGAGAGAATCCAATCCAACTTCTGGAGCAAAGACAATGTCTATCCCCATTTGGCTTAGCTAGAAGAGTTTGAAACAGTGTCAACCTGAGATCTACCCACATAGGGAGTAGTGATCCCATCTAATCACTACACTTATGGAAAGTAAACGCTTTTCTACTCATAAAAGTTAAATGGCCCTCCGAAAAATATTCTCTGAGCCCCTTTCCCTCTTCTTGTTGTGTTTTGTTCACTTGATCTTGGTTTAGCTCTCCTAGATTTCTAGAAGTGGGAAGAAAGATGACAATCAGGATCACGTGTGTAGAATTGTCAGATTTTTTTTTTTCCTGAGGAACATTCACCCTGAGCTAACATCTATTGTCAATCTTCCTCTATTTGCTACGTGAGCCACCGCCACAGCATGGCTACTGACAGACAAGTGGTGTAGGTCCATGCCTGGGAACCAAACCCGGGCCACCAAAGCAGAGCACACTAAACTTAACCACCAGGCCACTGGGGCTGGGCCTAGAGTTGTCAGATTGTAAAACCTGTGCTGCAGTGGAGTTTATGTTAACCTACTTTATGTCCTTCCTCCCCCTGATGAATGTGAGCCTCTAGGCAGACAAGCAAGACTTGACTGTTAGATTTCAGTGCTCTTTCTCATGGGAATTTTGGAGAGTGGATAATATTATGGAATAGCCATCAATCAAAATTTATAAGATTTAGTACTGAGGACTTTTCTCTAATAAGGAATCAGTAAAGTAACATTGGATTAGACATGAACATAAGTTAAAGGTAGTATTAACTCATTGGAAAGAGTTGAATATATAAGAAAGCTGTTTCTGCCAGTGGAAACAAAGATAGAGTAAGGCAAAATTTGCTGTAGATGAGGCAGCAGTGAACTATTTATCCAAACTATTCTTTTTTTATTACCTTAATCTTAAGTCGTTAATTAATGTTTGCACACTTACTATAAATAAAGCACGAGGTTTAAGGAGATAAGTTCTGAGAATTAACTTTAGTAAAAACAATAGGTCAGAAACTATTAATTGGGGTTAAACATGTTACAAATTAAAAACAAAAAAACCCTACTTAACTCTATTTAATTTACTTTGCTACCAGAAGTTATATTCTGTGTATGAACATAGATAACGAAAATTGTTTCAGCTAGAATTTGACAATAGAGGCAAATATGTGCATAAACAAAATTATTCCAGTAATTAAACTTGTAAAAGTAAACAAGAGACATATTTCCTTATTTTAACAGTGCCCAAACTTCACAGAAGTAATATTTAATCTAATATGTAGAGGAAATTGACTCTCTTTATTGTGTGCTATCCACATTCATTCAACCAATAAATTTTTAGCGCTGGTTGTGTGTCAGGCACAATTCCTCGTGCTGGGGATTTAAAAATTAAACAAAGTCTGTGCCATGAAGTTGCTCATTAGTCTGACTGAGATGGTAGAAAAGTGAACAGCCATCATAATCTAGTTCAGTCTGATTGAGTTATGCAAAATCCAATCGCTAATAATTGGGTTTAGATTAGTGAGCATTTCACAGATAGGTGTGTCCCAGCCGAGTCTTAGAAATGATTAAGGATGTTACAAGTGGGTGGCAGAAGGAAGGCTCATAGGTGGATGAAGGGAGCTTGTAAGCGGGTAGAACATTCTAGGCAAAAGGAGCTATAAGGTCGTTCATTAAACAAAGAAAAATCCAGTCCTGAAAATATACTCATATTGAGACTCAAAAAATATAAATAACAGTTAATCCCTTTGGTGCCTGGGGGAACTTGATCCTTAACTTGCACTGACCTCAAAACAGTCAGAAACTCGGCTTCTTTTTGTTTGTTTATATCAGCGCCAGTTTTATTTATTTGGTTCCAACTCTAAGTAATTTATTCTTAGTGTCTCTGTAAGTTGTGTAAGCTCCAGACATTTTAATTCTTAGCAGTCACAGATTTTAGCAGTCTTCAGATTTCTAAGTATGTAGGACACTTTTTAAATTCTCCAAAACTTTTAGAACTTTCAAGGAGGCAATAAAATAAATTGAATTTTCCAGCATCCTAGAGACACTCATGTGTCAAAAGTACTCCCCTTATAGCCCAAGGTTATATACATCATAACTCCTGAGATTTCACTACAGTTTATTGCGGTGGAAAAACACCCACATGGCCTTGAGTGCACATTCTATTTACGAGCATGAAAGAAATACAGATTTAGATATATTAAAATGTTTCTATGCTTATAATGATATGCAGCCACATAAAAAAATAAGGTATAGAAACCTTGTCCTACAAAACAGCTGTGTGGAAGTCTTGGACTAGAAATTATCCCAGTTTGGGAACATCAGATCAGACATGAACATAAATTAAAGATCGTATTAATTCATTGGAAAGAGTTGAACTTATAAGAAAGCTGTTTCTGCCAGTGGAAACAAAGATGGAGAACTGTCAGATAATTGTGAGCTGCTCGGAATTCTGCCTGGCTTCCAGAAAGTGAATTGGGAACAGATGTCTGCCCACACAGTGAAAATGATCTTATTAGTAAATGTTTCTTTAAATGAAACACATGATGACAAAAATGATTCTGTAGCGAACTCCCAGTCAAAGGAAAAGAATTATTAGATAAGTTGAAAAACAAGCCATGGTCTTAAAATTTCAGGAGTAGAGACTAGCAATTTAGAAGCATTTTTCTGGGATGCTCAGGAAAAAAAAACTTTGCAATTCACTTCTAATTCATTTTTTGTGAACATGTTGATGAACGATGAGAAATGGTTGATGAAAAGATTAGATGCTTGAAAGAGGGCTTAGATTTCATCCTTTTTAGTTCGGTTTCAAACTCTAGAGTATTTACTTTTGGTTGGTTAAAAGCACCAAAACAGACTTTTACTTAAAGAATTTAAACAATTAAAGAGTATGTGGTTTCATACTATTTGAGGGAATAGTATACTAGAATATTTCATACTGAAAGAGGGAAATATTATTTATAAGAAAATGAATCATTTTACTTTAACTATATTTATATCGATTATCTGTACATCTTTTGTTTTAAACTTCTGTTATTAGGTAAGTTTTGCTTACTCTGCATTGGTAATCAAATTTTCCAGGCCGTTTGATATATAAGTGTTTGGTTAGCTATTTGGAGTTATTTTTCAAGGAAGATGTCTTTTTTTCTTGAATGCTGAAATACGAATGAAGAAACATATCATGTGGCATTGTGCCACAGCTCCCTACACAATACTTTCGACACAGTTGGTTCTCAGTATTTCTTGATTTTATTAGAGAACTGACTCTAGAGAGGGGTAAGGTAAGTTTAGTAGTTACCACCAGGGGGCAGCAGAGGCTGTTGGATGTCAAGACCCGGCCGCAGCTCTACCAGCTGAGACGGGTACAGTCTGGTACTCTTCCTCCATTTTTGCTGGGTTGCCGTCCTCACCTGGGAGTGCACATCAGGATGGTCCAGGTAGTTTTGAATCATAATCTCTGGGTGCGGGCTGGGGCATGTGTAGTTTCCAAAAGCCACTGGTTATTCTCATGCATTAAGAACGGTTAAGGAGAGGAAGGATCCCTAAGATGAGCGTCTACCCTCCCATGGGTTGACCTTAGGGAACTGTGAAAATGTGGACCATAAGGTTTTCAGTAGCTTATCTGGGGATCTTTGGTCTCATATTCTGTAGTCACATGATAGGAAGAAGGGTGAAACAGTCTGAACTGTTTTTCTGAGTTCTCTAAGGACCCATATTTTAACTGGTAGGGAATATCCACTGAGCTGAAGTTCATTAGACTTGCCTCCACTCTAAGTCAGCCCACAAAGATCGCTGATTGTTCTCTGGCTCTGGCTCTCTAATTCAAGTTGTTTCCATGCTTTTAACTTAAGTTAGTGATTCCACTATTTACTCAAATAAGAAACTGCTTCCCTCTTGAGTTCCCTCTTTACTAAGCTCAGTATTTGCATTAAAATCATGAATGGTGGTTAGAACACATAATTCTGATTTTTCCTTGGATAAATAGTTTGGTTTTTTTTTTTTTTTTTTTTTTTTTAAGGTGAAGTTTCTTTCAAATTACCACTCCTCTCATTATGCTGGACTCAGAAGTGGATAACTTTTTTTTTTAGTCTTCCAAAATCAAGTGTAAAAAACAGTCTTTCCATTTGTATCTTAGAGCTGAATCTACAGTAGTTAACCAAGAATTGAAGAAAGACTGTGGAATAACAAAGGGAAAATAGATATTTTTATGATTCTAGATAATATTTCTTACAAGATGGGGTTTATTTTCCAGGCTCACAAACTTCATTTTTCCAAGATAGACCCCAAGAACAAAGGAGATAAGTAAGATATTCTCCTCTGGTTATCAACTAGCTCTTTTCCCAGCTCTATTTGGAGTATTGCAACCTTCTCTCCCAATTAGGTTAAGGGGTTTGAATTTTATTCTGAGTGTATTGAGAAGCCTTTGGAAGGTTTTAACCAGGAAGGAGCAGGTTTATTTTGTGTTTACAAGAGAGGAATCTGACTGTTCTGTGATGAACAGATGGTAAGAAAAGAGGAAAAGCAAGATCAATTAGGAAACTAAATGGTGAGCTCCTAGAGAGATGGTGTTGCTTGGACCATGAGAGTAGTGATGGAGACGGATAAGTAAGCATATTTAGAATATCCTGTGAAGACCCTGGCTGAACCGGGCTGATTTTTTTATGATAAGGTGGGATGGTGGGGGGGAGCCTCTGGAAAGGGATCATTGGAAAATCTATCCTTTTTCTTTCAGTGCCTTAGCATGGGTCTTCAAGTTACTGCTTATGCTCATACCTTACTAAAGAAATAGGATGGAGTAAGACTGACTTTGTCCTTTTCTATCCTACGTTTTAAGGGGATTAAAGTGTTTTCTTTCACTCAAACATGTTTGCTGAAGAAATGAAATATTATGAAGAAAAACACACATGTGACCTCACATTCTTTTATGCAAAGATAGGAAACTAGTGCCCTAGGCAGATACAGCATGCTGGGAAGTGCTTGCTAGAGGCACTGGTATACCCAGGAGTTGGTTTCAACTAGGTGTGTTACAGCGCATCCAGTCCTGGGATCAGTCTATCTAGATGTCAAGTGTGAGGCATAAGGCACTTCACTGGACCTTGGGCATCGCTACGTATACATTGTCAGTTTTCCTTTAGTGTTCTGTTCTTTCCAGTGAGGCTCTGATGACTTCATTTTTTTCTTTTTTCTTTTATTGCTTTGTGTGTGAGGGATTTAAAAAAACAGTGTTAAATAATGATGCCATGAGAGCATTAACCTGGGAGTCTGGATTTCTGTTTGTAGGATCTGCCCCTCTTACCAAATAGCCAGGCAAGTCGCTTATCCTTCCTGGAAAAGTGATGGAACATGAGGAATTTGACCCAATGATCCTGAGATATCTTCCAGCTCTAGTAATCTGTAACTCTTATCGTTGTGGTCCATATGAGAGTAATGTCAATTCTTGATAACTTCAATGGGCTGCCAGTTTTTGTTTTAAATGAAAGAGGCTCAGCAACTGCAGTCTCAGAGAAACACAAATATTTGAACTTTCAAGGCAAAGAGAAACATAATGACTGCAGGCTGTTGTTTCAATCCCATGGGATATATTTGTATTTCTTTCTGAGTTCATTGAATCCACATTTCAGTGTTCCTTGGGATTGCAGTCATTTTCTTTCAGCCATCTTTTTGTTGAACATCGTTTATTTCTTTATATACCCCCTGCCTGTTATTTCTTTGTTATTCACTTCTGAAAAATATCTAAAGTTACAGGAGTAAGTTGTCAAATGTCCCTGAGTCAAGAGTATCTATATCCTCTGTATTGTCCAGTGAGACAGATTACAAAGCCCATTGGTTACTTCTCATGATCCAATGTGTTTTACAAGGATTTATTAGTGCATTGCGCTGGGATAACAGTAATGTTCTTCAGAGTTCTGATTTCTTTGTAATCCAATAATCTAATTCAATGCCAATACAGATCAAAAATGTTATACAGACAGTAGGCTAGCGAGAGGAATTTCTCCTAGATTGAAGTGGATAAATAAAGTCAAAGTGAGCAAGATACATTGGCTTAGCGGGCAACAAGAAGTGGATGATGAGTGGTTTCCATCTTGAACCATCTTGAATCATCTTGAGAATGATGAGACAGTTCTACTGTCTCTTTCTTGTTACAATGCTTTATTGGTCATAAAACACAACAAAAGGCTTAACATTAGGCACTGTGACAGCTCAGAACAAGAGCCGCCAGGGTGCATTCAAGGTATGTAAGGAGGAGAATGTTGGATGAATGTCACGCCCTTTCTTGTGAATTGAAAACACAAACCAATTAACAGGCTGCTGTTTTTATTCTTTTCTATTTGGATTAACTTGAGAATGTCCAGAATTTTGAAGAATAGAGTTGGGATTCTCAAGCAGCCTATCCTAAGATCAAACAAGTCTGCTATTTCCACGTGGATGTCTTAGTATTAACTTGGATGAAATATGAGAATGTTTCACTTGCTCACCTGCTCCTGCCCCTTTCATCCAGCTCCCACTAAAAGTTAACCATTCTCACATTAGTCTTACTCTTTCCTGTTGGCAGTTGACAGTTGCCAGCTTTTGTTGTTATTTAGAGGCTGCTCTCGTACTGACCATTTAGTTGCCAATACAAAGTTGGTAGTGGGTTCTATAAAGGTTATATAGGTGGTGCTGACTCCACACCGAGCATAGGTAATTAATGGGCTGTTTAGTCTGAACATGGCTTCCGTACAGGCTAAGATATTGCCTGTACCACACTCCTAAATTCTGGTTGGGTTTTTGCTTCATTTGCCTTGACAATGCCAAGACATCTTGAAGTAGAGCTTAGCCAGGAAGTTACCCTCTGCCTATGAAAATGGAATGTGATCGGCATCTCCTTCTGCTCCGATTCCTTGCCCCCGCTTCTCCTCTCCTAGGACAATCCCAGGCAGCTACAAAAGGCATATTTGATAATGCATGCACAGGAGGAGAGCACCACCGATCTGCAAAGTGGGAGATACAACCGGAAGCAGCAAAAACAATAGAAAACTGTTAAAAGATGACTCTTTCAGGCCTGAGAAGTTGCAATGAACCTGAGACTTTTCTGCACCTGGCGTGTGAGTTCTGATACAAAGAAAGGGTAATTCTGTTATAAGATGTGGCAAAACAGTGTGGCATCTGCCATGGCTTAGAGCATGGAGGAGAGGCATCGGATGAAGCAGAGAAAAATGATGGTAAAGAAAATCCCAAGGGAGAGGACTTTACTGACCTTACTTAGAAGACATAAAATTAACATGAGAACAACAGGCTATCTTTAAATTTAAACAAGGTATATAACGTGGGTTAATTCACCTTTAATTAGCCAAAAGTTTTATAAAAGCTACAGTCCAAAAGCACCAGTTAAAGTGCTGCTAACGGGAAGTGGCTGGATTCAACCAACAATTGAAATCGGATTTTCATGCTTGGAATGTGTTTCATCCTCGCAGATTGGTCTCCTGCTGAATAAAGAGTTTTCGTATCTCCCTGCTGACCACAGTTAACTTATTCACATAGAAAAGCCAAGTTTTGGCAGACTCTTTATTTGCATTTTCCTTAGGAACATTTCATGTACCACAGCAATAATTTCAAGGTCTGGATAAAATTACTCTATAAATATATGATTAAATTTTGCCTTTAAATACTCAGACTCAACTCTAGTTAAAGTCATGAGTACTTCTCGTTGGGGTACCAGAAGGATTTGGTCAGGATATATTAAAGGAAAATGGCAAAGCTAAGACTTGTATTTTTAGGACAGGAGGAATAATGGAGATCATTTGGGACAAGGCAATATATTGTGAGTAAATGGAAGAACTTATCACATTTAAGCTTGCACTTTAATTCATGAGCCACAGTCTGTCTTTCAAATACTATGTTAAAATGCAAAGGCAGGGTAGCAAGAACATTTTGGGCATGGAGTGAAGCTGTGTCGCACAAATTTTGAACCCTTGCGTGTTCAAAAGAGAAGAAAAACTTCTAGTAGAAGTGATAAATGTTTTAACCCCATGAAAATATTTAATCTAGCAATGAAATGGTTTCTTAAATAATTTTTTTGAATGTTTCACTAGGATGGTTCTAAAGGATACAGATTTGGAGAAAATAATTTTAAATTTTCATATGTAGATATCTGAATCAGGAAATTATTTTCTAAAAATGATTGAAACTTAAAATTTAGTCATCCCAGCAGAATGCAATTAGCAAAATCCAGAAGGTTGAAATATCTTACAAAATAAATGATCCATTTTTCTCTATAAAAAAATATTAGAATGGAGTGGGAGGAGAACCTAAATACTAAAAAAGATTTAAGATACGTATCAGCCAATTTTAATATATAGACCTCATTTGGAATTTGATTTAAATAAACCAAATCGTAAACAAAGTTGCATAGCATTTATAACGAATTTAGAAAATGTGAACACTGACAGGATATTTGGTAATACTGAAAAATTAGCTAATTTTATTCAAGTGTGATGACTTTGAAACAAACAATCCCAATCATTGAGAGGTACATACTGAAATCTTTACAGATAAAATAAGTTTACGTGTTTGACTCAGATTTTTGTCATGGGAAGAAAGCCAATAGAAAACTTTTAAAACAGCAGGGTACTTGATTTCTTAGCCTCAACCTAATTTAGAGTATTTTAAGAAATTCCTATTAGGAAAAAATATATTTTTTAGTTTCTTGGTATTTAAAAATTATTATATTCAGAGGAAAATAATCCTTACCGTTAAGAGAGTGAATGCTAGAACCACACATGCAGTTTGTGGAAGAAAATCCATTTTAGATATTCCTACTTCGATTCAAGGTGGTCAGAATGTTGTCACGGTGGCCTGTTTTTCCGTTTAAGCCTATTTCCCATCACCATCAGGGTACATTAGATGTTTTCCCTTCTCTAGGAGGAGATACCCGTTAGTGCCCCTTTCTGACTGCAGGGCCATTGGGCGGGGATGCCACCTAGCTTTATGTCTGGAAGAAAGGAAGCTACTGGTCATAGTTAGGGTTTTGTGGGGTCACGCTGCCATGAGTGTCTGTGGTGATGCCACCTCCCACAACCCTTGATTGGAGAAGAGACTCAAGTCAGTCTGCAATACAGCGATGGTGAACAGATAGCATTCTCTGTACCTCTCTCTCCTTCATTTGGTTTTCCTATTATTTTTCCTATACCTGTGGGATAATGTACTGTGTACATAGCATATGTATATAGATTTAACTTTAAAGTATTAACTGCTGATGGCTTAAAAGGGAATATCACTAGAAGAAACCAAATAAGAGAGTAACGATTAAGGGAAGCCCAAAGGTTTCTCAGAGAAAAAAACAAGGCAAAACAAACAACAGCAAAAATCAAAGGTCACAGTCAGTAGAGGCTGGGAACCAAATAGACACAATACAGGCAGAAAAATCCAGTTAGTAGCTTAACTTGTACATTATAGGTCGTGGAACACAAAGTAACAAAGACTTGGGAACCAGACAGAAGGACAGAAATGGGATGGAAAATCATTTGAAATCAGAGGACTTAGAGCTACCCAGATAGTGGGAGATTAATGAGTGATGCTTTGGTACTTATGTACAGATCAGTCCTGGATCCATTCACTCATTCCTTTAGCAAAGATGCTGGAGTAATTTCTGTGTACCACTCACTCTTCTAGGCAGTAGGGATGCAGGGATGGACAGACAATTGATGCCCAGAATTCCCTACTTGTGGTTTGTATCCATCAGTTATTATTGCATTCAGGAGGAGTAAGTTAAAATTCTCTTGCAGGAATGAAGTCTTACTCTGAAGACTAGATATGAATGAAACAAACAGACAAACATGTGTACTGCTTCCTAGCTAAAGGAAGTACCAAAAGTGGACACTTACAAGTGGTGAAAAGCTGACAGCTCCCTATCCCCATATCTGGACATAACTCCTTGGATAACTCAGGCTAATCTCACTCCCATCACAGAAAGTGCTCCCATCACAGGAAATAAACATTTCTAAATCCAGAGGGGAGAGTTGCCATGAATGGATGGGAATGCTTTGCTTTCTCTCTTTTCCTTTTTTTTTTTTTTTTTTTTGACCCTTCTTTTCTCCCTTTCTGTATTTTCTCATGTAAATGAGCCTTGAGCAGCTTGAATGGCTTTTGGGTTAAAAACTCAGAAGGTACAGGAGAGACAAACAAAGGCAAAGGGGACATGCCTCTGAAGATGAGCTGCATGTTATGTGTGTTTCAAACCAATCAGGAATCTCCACGAAATTGGTAGCAAATGAAGAATATGGCATCCAACTTCCATGAAGGAAGCAGCCATTTCTATTTGCTTCCACTACTGGCTTTTCCAATTTTCTTCCTGTTGTTGATTTCTAGTTTCATACTGCTGTGTTCAGAAAAGATGCTTGGTATTATTTCAATTGTCTTATATTTATTGAGACTTATTTTGTGGCCTAAAATGTGATCTGTCCTGGAGAATGTTCCATGTGCATTTGAAAAGAATGTGTATTCTGTGGTTTTGGGATGGAATGTTCTGTATATATCTACTAACTACAACTGGTCTAATGTCTTGTGTCGACGAAAATAATCCATAACCAATCTATAAATGAAAATTTGGGTGAGTTTATTCTGAGCTTAAATCTGAGGATTATAACCCGGGACCTTTCTTCCTGAAGGAAGAAAGGACACCAAAGAAGTGGGGTGCACAGAGTGGTTATATACCCCCAGAGAGGATATTTCACATAGGATTGAAATGTCCCTTTTACAATAGTCGCGAGACTGCTCTGTCAGCACAGCGGTTGATGGAAATAGCAGGTAGGTCTTCTGTCTCAGTGAACACAGCAGGGTGGCAGTCTGTTGTCTCCAGCTGAGTGGTCACAGGTGAGCTGGGTGGTCAAAGGTGAGTGCAGCAATCAGTTCCTAGCCTAAGGAAAGATGCTTATCCTTAAGGAAATGCTAATGTGGGGGGAAGTTGCACCTTTATCTCAAGGGCCTTTCTTCTGGCCATAGGAAATGTCTAAGCAGATCTACGATATACAATGCGTGCTCAACAGCCACAGTCAGGCCCTTTTGGGAAAAACAAAGTCAGGCCGAATTAGTTTTGTACCAAATGGCTTCCTCGTATATTCCAATATATCCTATTGCTTGCCATTTTTATTTGTCGGTTGTTTAAGACCAATATTTCCTTATTGATCTTCTGTTTGGATGACCTATCTATTGGTGCAAGTGCAGTGTTAAGGTCTCCTACTATTATTATATTTCTGTCTGTTTCTCTTTTTATGTTAATAATTGCTTTATATATTTATGTGCTCCTATGTTGGGTGCATAGATATTTACAAGTGTTAAATCCTCTTGTTAGATTGTTCCCTTTATCATTGTGTAGTGCCCTTCTTTGTCTCTTGTTATCGTTTTTGTTTTAAAGTCTATTTTTTCTGATATAATTATTGCTACCTCAGCTTTCTTTTCATTGCCATTTGCATGGAGGATCTTTTCCATGCCTTCACTTTCAATTTGTGAGTGTCGTTAGATCTAAAGTGTGTCTTTTGTATGTAGCATATATATGGGTCTTGTTTTTTGATCCAAACGGCCACTCTATGCCTTTTGATTGGAGCATTTAGTCCATTGGCATTTAAGGTAGCTATTAATAAGAATGTATTTATTGCCATTTTGTCACTTTTTTTCTGGATGTTTTAGCAGTTCTTCTCTGTTCCTTTATTCTTCTCTTGCTCTCTTCCCTTGTGGTTTGATGGTTTTCCTTAGTATTATGTTTGGGTTCCTTTCTCTTCAATTTTCTGTATTTATTATAGGTTCCTGGTTTGTGATTTCCATGAAGTTCATATATAATAACCTACATTTATAGCAAACTATATTAAATTGATGGTTTCTTTAGTATTACCTCTTGCTAAAAGCTCTACTCTTTTACTCCCCTCCTCCCATGTTTTGTGTTTTTGATATCATATCTAACCTCTTTTTTTGTGTGCATGTGTATTCGTTACCCTCTTATGGCAATAGATAATTTTAGTATTTTTGTGATTTGACCTTCATATTAAGCATCATAGGTGGTTGACCTACTACCTTTGCTGTATATTTTCCTTCACCAGTGAGTTATTGCTTTTTTAAAAAATAAGTTTCTTATTCCTATTTGTGGTCTTACCTTTTCCACTTAAATATGTCCCTTTAGCATTGCCTGTAAGGCTGGTTTCTTGGTGATAAACTCCTTTAATTTTTGCTTGTCTGGGAAACTCTATCTCTCCTTCCATTCTGAATGATAGCTTTGCCAGGAAGAGTATTCTTGGCTGCAGGTTTTTTCCTTTTAGCACTTTAAATATATCGTACCCCTCCCTTCTAGCCTGTAAAGTTTCTGCTGAGAAGTCAGCTGACAACCTGGTTTCCTTTGTATGTCACTTGTTGCCTTTCTCTTGCAGCTTTTAGGATTCTCTCTTTATCTTTAATTTTGGACATTTTAATTTTAATGTGTCTTGATGTGGGCCTCTTTGGTTTTATCTTCTTTGGTGCTCTCTGTGTTTCCTGTACCTGGTTGTTTGTTTCTTTACTTTGGTTAGGAAAGTTTTTAGCTATTATTTCTTCAAATAGATTCTCTGCCCCTTTGTCTCTCTCTTCTCCTTCTGGGACACCTATAACACAGATGTTAGTGCCCTTGATGTTGTCCCAGAAGTTCCTTAGACTATCCTTATTCTTTTTAATTCTTTTTTCTTTTATCTGTTCAGCTTGAGTGATTGCCTCTAGTCTTTCATCCAGCTTGCTGATCCATTTTTCTGTATCATCTACTCTGCTTTTGAGTCCCTGCAGTGAATTTTTCATTTCCTGTGTTGTATTCTTCATTTCTGATTGGTTCTTTTTTATATTTTCCAGTTCTTTGTTGAAGTTCTCCCAAGATCAGTGAGCATCCTTATGACTCTTAGTTTGTACTCTTTGTCAGGGAGATTGTTTATCTATGTTTTGTTTAGTTCTTTTTCTTGGGTTTTGTCCGATTCCCTATCTTGGAATGCGTTCCTTTGTCTCCTCATTTCACCACTTCCTCTGTGCTTATATCTATGTATGAGATAGGTCAGCTACATCTCCTGATCTTGGAGAGGTAGCCTTAGGTAAGAGATGGCTTATGAGGCCCTGAGGTGTGCTTCCCTCTTGTTACCAGTTCCAAATGTTCCAGGAGTGTCCCTTGTGTGGGCTACTTGTGTCCTTCTGTTGTGGCAGGGTTGCTTTTGCTGCGGATGCCTGGGGAGGCTGGGCTGTCCCCCTGGCTGGCTAGTTGTAATGCAGTCATCAGTCTTCTAGTTTTGCATTCTTTAAGTCTACTTCCTGTCCTTTTCAATTGTAATGTCTGCTTCTCTAGGAACTCACACGTATTTGTGTTCTCAGTCTTATAAGCTATGTTCAATTAGAGAGAAATTTTTAATCCACGTTACCATATAAGATGGTATTAGATGTGCGTATATAATGTGCATTACATAACAGTAGTTAGTGTTCTATGAATATTTGGGATATTTAATTGAGAATTTTCCCCTGCATGATTAGTAATAATTAAAAATATAAACCCAGTGAGCATCATGTCAACTTTCATTAATTCAAGTGCTGGTTATCTACTTGGAGGATATTCAAGATTCTGTGCTACTTTTTCTTTGCCTGGCTAGACAGGCTCTCCTGGGATCAGTCTGAATTAAAATCACTCATTGTGTTTAGGTATTTAATATACCAGTATCCATAATTTTATAAAGGGGTGTGGAATAAGATGATGAGGATGCAAGAAGTAAAATGCATTGTCTGACTCTTTTGAAGGTTGTCACCTGTCCCTTGGTGTCTCAGAAACCAAAAACATCTCAGCATACCTTTACATTTCCTTTTGACTTTCTTCCTCTTCTCTGCATTCCCTGAGATGGTAGTGATGGGTCATCTCGGTGGATGACATCAAGAGTCATCCACGAGTGGGTGGTAGATGGTTAGAATGGTTAGAATAATTGTAACAGAATAAGAGAATCAGTTTGAAATCAAATCTGCATCTCCCTCACCCAGAATCCCCCACAAGTTCTGGATAGAAGCAGACTCATGTCAAATGAAAGTCCAGCAGACGAGCATCGTGTGACAAAACTTTCATAATGAGAATAAATTCTCAAATGTGTTATTTCAGGGCTGATTTGACTATGAGTGGGTTATTTAACCCAATTTTACAATTTCTTTATCTCCAAATGAGGGTATTGATCTCAAACTTATATAAATGTGAAAATTAAATTTGTTAAGGCATTTAAAGTATTCAATATAGTGCCTGGTTATTGTTAGGGTGCAATAGATGCTAGCTAATATGATTTTTCCTTCAATAGGAAAATAATTAAAACATTTTGTTATAATAAAATAGGTTATTTTATTAAGGTGATTATAATTACCCTTCAGTTTTTTTCTCAGATTTTTTTTCTAGCTGGCAATTGAGTTTGCCTTCATTGACATCTGGTAATATGCACATATAATGATCTTTATCATTGGCCTGGAAGACTTCTCTTAAGATAAATGATTGTTGTGAGTGCTTATGATACTGATTCAAAGGGACTTTTAGAAATGACCTAATCTAACTTGTTGATTCTGCAGGTGAGATGATGGTGAATCAATGAGGCTAAATGAATGGCACATGGCGACAGGTACCAGTTAGTGACAACTCTGGTAACTGCTCGAATCTCACCACTGTGTCCACTTCTCTTTCCAGAGAAAGTATAGCCCTGTTTAATCAAGTTCTGCTTGGATTATAAAGCAGACAGTTGACTCAAGGTAGACTTATGAGCTCCTCATTCCTATCAAAACAAACTTATGATGCAGAAATGCTACAACTTGAAGTCGATGTTAAAACTCAGAGGGCATTTTGTGAACAGGAAGGAGCTGCAGGGTGCTGCCCAAGCACACATAGTAGCAGAGAAAACCAGCCATACAGGGATCAGTAGGGAATTGCAACCCTGTTCTCTCTCAAAAAACTCCTCTTTTTCATCTCTTCTAGTTGGAATGAGTTTCTGCTACCATAACCAAAAGAGCCTTGACAAGGACTAAATTAATAATCATTTTTGTACAGATCAAATAACTATTTAACTGAAACTTTATACCTTATTAATAGGTATTAATTAATGCAACTTGTACTTGGATTTCACAAATGTGCTGGCATTTTAGATGTACTCTTGTCTTTCATAAATAGAGCCATCTGCTAATAGCTCTGATCAAAGCATTGAATGTTACTTAAACTAACATAAAGTTTTTGAAATGGAAGTATGAAGAGAAAGATTCTTTAATTTTCTAATTGCTCTTTCCTGCTATTGAAATTAGCCAGCATTTTATCTTTAATGGGAACAATTATGAAGAAAACCATTTTCCAGCTAATTTAAAGGTTAGCCACTATGGCATGACTAATGTCTATGGAAAAAAGAATCAGCAAATTGCTACATTGTTATAATCAGTATAATTGATTGTCCCAATGAATACCTGGGATATTTAACTGCTCATTTCTTCAATGCATCATAATCACATCTGGCACAAAGTAGGAATTTGGTACAATAAGTGTTAGTTTCCTGCTTTTGCTTGCTAAAATATATGTTTCTTATAATAACAAGACTTTATCTTTCGTTTAAAACATTTCGCTTTTAACAAAGAACAGTTTTCATTTTGATTATTAGTCTTCATGTCCCAGTAACTCTTTCTCATTGGCAGGTAGGGAGAGAGAAGGAGCTGGAAGGACTGGGGGTGGCAATAACATTAAAATTGCACCATCACCAGCATCTCCCTGTCCTCTGGGAGGTGAGTCTGGGAGAATTCTTCACTGCCGTTCATCAGTGACTCTCAGTTTAGTCCATGTCATCACTCAGCTCTTTTCCATGGTATTTCCATGTATATAGGGGGAATGGAAGAAGTGGTTTTAAAAATCAACCTTTCCACTTCACAAACATGAAGAAGTTAAGACTTTACTTTCATGTAACTAACGTTTCCTAAATAAAATGGCTAATATTTCAGGTTGAAAAATCAATTTTCTAAAGAAAAAAAGCCCAGTCAGATTCACATGGCTTACAGTATTCTTACTATGGCCACACAACAGAAAAGCATCTGACGTGGTTCAGTGTTTCTCAAGCCAAAGCACACATCTGCACCCCCAGGACGTCCTGATGCAGATGCTGTCTTTTTTCAGCCAAGTAGTATGGTCTGCCACTTGGCATAGTAACACCCCTTGAGAAGCAGTATGAACTTGACTAGCTGACTACAGATTCATCTCTGCCAACTAGCAATAATTAGTTTATTTTTGAAAATTGCTTATTGAATTTTGTGTATGCTCTTGCTCTTAGAAGCAGCAACCTAACTACATGAAGAAAGAGAATATTATTTATTCAGCTGTAGTGTGTTTGGTACCTTATTATAATAAGTCTGTTGTCTGATAGAATGCAGAGCCATATCTCAAAATATACAGATAGGTGGATCTATCCAGACCACTGAATCAGAATCACTCAACAATTTTTCTTTAAAGATTTTATTTTTCCTTCTCCCCAAAGACCCCCAGTACATAGTTGTATATTTTTAGTTGTGGGTCCTTCTAGTTGTGGCACGTGGGACGCTGCCTCAGCGTGACCTTATGAGTGGTGCCATGTCTGCACCCAGGATCTGAACCAGTGAAACCCTGGGCCGCTGAAGCACAGCGCGCAGGGCCACGGGGCCAGCCTCTAACGATTTGATTGTTAGACAAGCTCTCCAGGTGGTTCTTAAGTAAAGCGAAGTTTGAGAATCGTTGACTTACAGGACTTCAGCATAAAGTCCTCTCCAAGAAGAACTGGTTTATTGAAACCTTCAGGTTTCCCTTAGGTGTGGCTGCCTCATTGGGCCTGTGGTAAGCGCGCCTAGCTCTGAAGTGCATTATGAAGACATCCTGGAGCCAGCCTAATGACCAAAAGGTTTAGTTTGCGTGCTCCACTGTGGCAGCCCAGGGTTTTGCCAGTTTGGATCCTGGGCGCGAACCTAGCACTGCTCATGAAGACGTGCTGAGGCGGCGTCCCACATAGCACAATCAGAAGGACCTACAGCTAGAATATACAACTATGTGCTGGGGGGCTTTGGGGAGAATAAGAACAAAACAAAACAAAATAAAATAAACAAACAAAAAAAAGTGTAGATTGGCAACAGATGTTAGCTCAGGTGCCAATCTTTAAAAAAAAGAAAGATGTCCCTTATGGCCATCCAGGTCCTCCAACATGTCTTTACTTCCATTTTCTTGACTTCCTTCAGTGGGTCCCAAGGTGTGTTGGAGAAAGGGATATCATTTATTGGGCAACTTCAAATCCTTAAAAACAAATAAATATTCTCTTCTTTTAGCCTAGGAGAAGGCTTATACCAGCATATACTGAATCAGTATCCATTTTCCATGTCTGTTTATCTAGACTCTCTCTAACATAGGATTACTGAACATCTCTGATGAGTGAAGTACTTGGCAGAGCATCACTGGGAATACTAACGTGCATCAGACACATACTCGAAGGAGGTTACAAACACCTGAGTGCAATGATATAAACAGGTGTAGTAAGGGGCACTTGTCTGGCATTGAGGTGACTCTAACAAGGGCAGAGGGTGGCACTAGGAGGCTTGGAGTTTTGGACTGGGACACTTGGACACTGGTGAAGTTTTGAAAGGTCACATTTGAATCCCAACACTGCCACATGCAGCATTATAAAGCCTTACGAGGGCTTAGGGACAAGAGAGCTGGCATGAGGGAGGAACCACTTTGCATCTTTTGCCAGGGATAAAGTGGTGCTACCAATGGAGAATAGCTGAGCCAATTTGTAGCAGTGGAGCTCTTCTCTCTAGTTCCAGTATCCTTTTTTCTGTTTGGATATAATTCAAGTTAGTGGTTCCCCCAACTGAAAGTGAGACGGCAATTGTAACAGATGGAAAGAACAACAGACTGAATGCTTGCCAATGGGTGTGGTTGAACTCTTCTCGGGTTGGAAATTCAGAGCAAGATGAGATCTGTGTGGGTTGAAGCAGTCCCTTCAGGATCTGCAAGAGTCCGCCTCTCACTCCTGCTATTTTTAGGCAGGACTTCATCACACTCTCGACACAGAAACCTCTCCATTTTTGTCCAGAGGCTATACAAATAGCAAACTTCCAATGAAGATACAGGATCTCTTGGTTATAAATTGTTTTTCAATCTTATTAGAAAGTAATTCATGCACATTACAAAATATTAGGAAACACATCATATAGGAAGAAGAAAAGAAAATTTTCCTTCATCACTTAATTTTTTTTGTGCCTAATCCCTTATTTTTTTCTGTCATACGTACTGTGCATACACATTCATGTCACTTTACACAGAAATGGGATCCTTTTGCACAGTTTTAGTACTTGCATTATTTTAGAATTTAATTCCATATTCTAAACATCTTTCCCCGTCATTTAATATTCATGCTTGGCATTATTTTAATGGCTGATAATGGCTCATGATGTATGAATGTAACACACTTTATCTAAGCAATTCTCTATTGCTGGACATTTAGGTTCTGTCCAGTTTCATGTGAATACAACAATATAGATGAGTGTAACTACATGTATTTCAAAGTGTTAACATTTCCAGTCAAAAGATCGAAAAGATCCTTTCGAAACAGAGCTATAGGCTATAAGTTGGCTAACAGACTTTACATCCTGGCGCCTCAATGGATAAGCTCTTGCAAAACTGGGCAGAGTCCTAGAGAAAATAGTTCTGGGTTTTTAGTTGATAATAAAACTTGTCCTGCTCTCTAAGTAGAGAGGATTATTTCAGTCTGCACAGTGGACTAAGTAAATAGGAAATCAGGCAGATGAGTGCTTGGTAGACAGAGAGAGGTTCAAGGGAAATTGGGCTTGTCTGTGATCCATGGCTTCCAAGAGGAAAACGATAATATTCTTGGTAAATGTCTAAAAATCTTTAAAAGAAAAATGGCCTTCCTCTGTCCCACGAGTAAAACTTTTTAAATGCCCTTGTTTTAAAATTATTGTATCAAATCATGTTATTTTTATTTTGGACTCTTTTAAAAGCTATGAAAAGATACATTTAATAAAACCTCTTTAGAGAAATCATAATCAGCATTTCTAACCAAAGAACAACTGTGGGAGGGAAAATTCTTTTCAGAAATACAAAGAACAATGCCAAGATTCTGGTTTTCAAAGGAGTTGTTAAATAAGGCGCAGAAATGAACTGGGAAGAAAAAACAAGTTATGAAATTTTCTCAAGTTTCTCTCAAGTCAAAGAAAGTGTATTGCAGAGTTTAGCAGCATGAAGATTAGGCTTGGATTTTTAAGATAAGCATGTCGAGACTAAGTAAATCTTGTTTATAGTGTGAGCTTCAATATTTAAAATAATTTACTTAACTAGAGGATTATGTTCAGTTGATTAAAATAAAAGTCTTACACTTTGCAAATCTAATGCCATGGATAAATCAACAGACTCAATATTACAATTTAAGAAAAGAAAAATACGACTCCCACTACCCTCCTGATATACAAGTATTCCTGGATGGCTTTCCTTCCTTGCACAAGCGAAAATTAAAACTTTTTTAGTTGAAAATTCTAAATGCCTTTAGCTTAAAATTATTATATCAAATCATGTTATTTTTATTTTGGGTTTTTTTTGGGGTGGTGAGGAAGATTGTCCCTGAACTAACATCTGTGCCAATCTTCCTCTACTTTGTATGTGGGACACTGCCATAGCATGGCTTGGTGAATAATGTGTAGGCCCATGCCTAGGATCTGAACCTGTGAACCCAGGGCTGCTGAAGCAGAGTGCACAAACTTAACCACTATCCCACTGGGCTGGCCCCTTGGAATTTTTTGAGTGATGACAAGATACATTTAATAAAACCTCTTTAGAGAAATCATAATTAGTATTTCTAATTAAAGAATAATTTAGCATATATTACTATATAGCATATATATTATATACATAGTATATTATATATTTAGCATATATATCCTATATATATTAAATAGACTTTCCATTTATATATGTAGATGGCTTCTTCAACAATTTGGAAATAAGGGAAATAGAGGTAACCTCTGTGAGTTATATTGTCCTAAGATTTGCTTGACTATAGTTAATCTATAATAATGAATGATGCATTTAAAAGAAGAATGTATCATCAAAGGGAAAAATAATTAATATAACAAAGGCATCAAATGGTCAACCTTTGAAAGTGTGTATGTCTAGCTCTCTTCAGAAAGATGCTGTATGTATGTAGTCTCTCCATAATTCTGTTTCTAACAAAGGGAGAAATATCTAAGTGCTAAGATGGCTAGGAAGTTTAGCTCCTTAATGCAGGATAATGAGAATCGTAAATTCCAAGAGTTCAGAAGGACAGGATGGAAGGCAAAGCACATGAAGGAATTCACTGGCAAGCTATTGTGTCCCAATTGTCCGAAAAATGTTCCCTGAAGGTGAGTGGTGATTGTGTTTTGTTTAGAAGGGGCTGCATGTGAGAGAAGCCATGCGATGCTGTGCTCATAGAAGGGCTGTTTGAGGACTGTACATATTGTAAGCTGGAAAGTAGCTTTTGAGCAGCTTATCTCCATGTGGCCAAGTGATCTCAAGATGCTGCCGGTTTGATGTGTATTTGCTTTTCTTTCCCATTATGCTGGGACTCCCAAAATCCAAGGCAGCTGAAAAAAGGCAGGGTACTGGAAATGATATCACTCTCGATTAGCAAATTCAATCAACATTGAGGATAACTGATTTTTATTCTCTCCTATTGTTTATCTCTTTGTCTTTTTATCTTATTATGTGGATGCCTTAACTTTACCTTCTCAACCTTTCGAAATTTTTAAACCTTCATCTATCATATATATTTTTTCCATATTGTTGAACTATTCTTTTAAGAATGGCATCATGTTTATTTCATGAATTTAATATTTTCTATTTTTATACAGATAATTTTAATTGTTTTGTTTTTTGGGGTTTTTTTGTTTGTTTGTTTGTTTTTGCTTCCTGCCTTGTATCTTTTACTTTGAAATATTGCTTCTTTTCACTGTGTGTGAGCGGTGCTGTCTTTTTGTGAGTTTCCGTCTTCTCGTTAGAGTTAGAAGGTTTCCTCAAATGTCTCCTCATTTCTGACTGGCTTAAAAGTGAGCAATGAAATTGTGTGTGTCAAGCCAACTGTAATATTGAGGGATCTCCAAATTTGTAGTTTTCTTTTTTCTGTAGAGAAGCTTCTCAATCTTCTGCCTTGATGGGCAGACCATCAGCCAGGTCTGGATGGGTGAAGATGACTCACTCTTTGGCATGCCTGCTGTACCTCACTCCTGCCTTTGTCTGTGCCTACTGTCCCTGAGCCAGGATCTTTCTGGTACAATTTCTGCAGGGAATGAATCTCTCATCTCTTACAGGGGTGTAGGAAGGGCTATTGCTTTGCTTGAATGGGGACTAGTCCCTCTGCTCCATATGTAAACTGTCGGCCAATCTTGTCTTCAGTCTCTCATGCCTTACCCTACTTTCCAGCCCACCTTCTGCCTACAATCTTTAGCATTCCTGGTCCCCAGGAGTGAATTGTCTTGTTTCTTATCAGTGCAGCTCTGAAGATATTGGGTTTCAGCTTTCTCCACTCTGTTAGGTCACTTTGCATTCCCCGACCTGTTTTTCATTTTCAAAGATTTATTGCTAGCTCTTATCACTGTTATATCAACCTCTGTTCTCTCTGTCGTGTGTGTTTACCACTTTTATTCTATTAGTCTCATTCTAGGCTGGTTTCAGGATAGCAGAGAGAACAATATTTGAGGCTTCAGCCGTGTTGGTGCTTATGCCCAGACTTTAACTTCTAGTGGAGTGCCTTAAAACAGAAAGGAAAGTTTACAACTAGACTTGGGCAGGGTCTCCTGGGCTGCTCCCCTCTTTGATGAACCTACTTCTTCCCATTCTATCTCGAACACCAGGAGTACCTACCATGTCTATGCCTTGTACATAGGCAAGCAGTAGTGACCCCAGTCCCAGAAAAAGGAGGGACATGTTTCCTTCCCCCATAGCCTCATTTTCTGTCCTGGTATTACTTTCACTCCCCACAAAAGGATACGATGCAGCCATGTGGTCCCCAAATTATACAACTGTCTGGCTTCACCACATGCCTCACATTGAGCTATTAAGTTACAGCACATGTGAGAGATCAGCAGCTCTGGATGTCTTGCTTCAAGCTCCATTCAGTTTCTTTACAGCCTCTCCTTGACAGTGGTTTAGAAATCTTGTGGTCAAAACTACAGCAGGATCTCCCTTGTCAAAGACAAATGAGTGAGGCAAAGAGTGAGAGTGACAATGCAATAGAAGTGACACCAATTACTTGTGGAGCAGATACAACCATTTCAGCCGAGAGAACTGGGGAAAGCATGCTATTCTTTTTTTTTTTTTTTTTGATGACCATGAAGAACAAAGGATTCCCAGCCTTCCCTTGGAGAAATCTGCTGTGTTACAAGTCAGATCGCCAAGAAATTCTTCATTGTGTCCAACCTAGATTGCCTCTGACTTAATTTAATGCTATTTTATTTCATTCAATTCGCCATGGAAAGGGAAAAAGTAATAAATTTCAATTTTGTGGAAACCCTTCATACACTTGAAGACAGTGATTAAGCCACTCCAAGTTTTTCATCTCCAGCCTAAACCACCCTGACAAAAATCTTTCTAAAATGATTTTTATAGTGGGTTCCAGGGGTGATGTTTCTCTCAGTAAAACACGATCTGACTTAAGCTTTCAGAATTCTCTCATCAATTCTGCTTTTCTGGCTACACTTTTTTTTTTTAACTAGGCATGTACTTCAACCACACTTCATAAACCTCATTTACAATGTTTAGCCCTTACATACTCAAAACATACAGTCCTCAAAAAAATACAACTTTAAATTAACCAAAGCAGATACCATAGTAATTCAAAAGTGATTACCGGCTAAATTTGGTCTTATGAAAACATAAACATTGGTCTCCTGAGCTGAATTTCCTCTTTTGCATGGTCATAATTTGGAGAACAGGCTGTGTAGACAGGAGTGTTATTGCTGGAGACACTGCTTGGAAGCAGCCCTAAGTGTGCCAGTGCGGTTAGTTTGAGCTAAACAAAGAAACAGTAAAAGCACAGATTTAATCAAGTCCAGTTGAGAACACAGTCTTGGGGATTGTGTCTGGGATAAGAGAAATTACACTGCAAAGCAACTTTCCCCAAGCTTCTCTAAAAACATATAGGTATCTCAATGCTTTTGTTTTCAGTTAGAAAATATCATGCCATGAAATGATTGATAGCTGCCCATGGCATTTCGACATGCTGACCTTCACATTTAAGATATGCAGTCCTAACAGAGAAGGATTACTTAGTAGGTGTTAATTCCTGAAAACAGGACCAGGTATTCAATCATCTTTAAAATATGGAAGGTTATTTATTCCATGATCCCTGTAATGGACACAGGCTGTTTTTATGAGTCCAGCATCTGTTTCTCTTTTTTGGTAAGAAAATCTCTTTTCCTAAGAAAAACCATTCCTTGGGATTTGGATGAAGTGGTCCTTTGCCGCCAATCCCACACCCAAGCAGCATTAAGGAGTAGATGGCTGATACAGGCCTTGCCTGGTTGAAGGCCACAGTGAGTATTTGTGGACAAACATAAGGAGGATGGACATCTAGGAACTAGAAGCCTCCAATATGTAAAGAAGCAAGAACAATAAATTCGACCCCCAACCACACCTTTTTTTTTTTTTTTTTTTGGTTGTGCTAGGTACATTTGAATTTCTATTGCAATTAAAAGTTCCAATTAATTCAATCTATCAGAAACATTCCATTTTACAAACAAGGAAATGAGGGATGAAATGTCAAGGGATTTACTTAAGTTAATACACAGCTTGTTTGCTGTGGAGCTATGCTTGATGTCCAGCTCTCTCTTTCTTTTCCTTTCTTCTTTTTCTTTTTATTTCCCAGCTATACTGAGATATAATTGATGTATAACATTGTGTAAGTTTAAGATATATAACATGTAGAATTGATACACTTATATTTTGAAAAATGAGATGTCCAGCTCTCTTAACCTGTGTTCTTTGAATCCCTATTTCCTGGGTACCTGAAAGTGTGTGGACACTAGTGGTAGAGGGGTAAGCTTTCCCCACGGAGCTTACTGTCTATTCTCTTTAATTCTCCATATTGGTCTGAAGAGTGTGCTGATGAAGCTGTCTATTTTTAAACAATTTAAAATATCCAATAGAATATTTCTAAAGGCAACATTTTGTTTAATAAATTTAATTGCAAAGAAGTGAAAGATTTTTCCTACAACCATAAATATTAAATTTAGAAATGTTAACTATTATATTTAAATCTTAGGAAGTTTTGTAAACCCCATTTTGTAGTTGAATAAAATAAGAACTAGGAAGACTAAATTAAATTCATACTTCTTTCAGCCTATTTTCAGAAGAGGTTAGAATGAATTTTTAATTCATAATGACTACTGTACACAAGAAATAATACTGAGGTTAAATATTTTTTCTTAGATAATAGTGTGCATGATATCTTTTGTTAAAAACTTACAATTTTTATAATATTACCTCAAATATCCTGAAGTCTAAATAAATACTATTAGTGGAATGATTACTATTAATATATATCATTTCCAGCTGCTTGCATTGTGGGAAGAGATCTAAGAGACTCAAGATTCTTTCTCTTCTTTCATCCTGCCTTGAAGTTGTAATGGCCCTTCATCTTTTGCTATCTCAAATGCCCCACACAGAACCTCCAAAACCTCCCATCAGTACAAAGGAACCCAACAAAGTCTAAGGTGATTAGAAGGAAAATAGTAAGTTTAAAGTATACCTAACCCTTTCGATCTCTTAGATTCAAACACTTTCTGTCGTATACTAATTTATTACACAGAGGGTACAGATAGACAAGGTGCAGAAATTTAATTATTGCTGTAGGTCAATTTGTTAATTTTTAAATAAGCACAAGAAGTTCTTGCGCTTTTGCTTTAAATATGCAGTTTGTTTTGTGTTAATTATATCTCAATGAAAATGTTTTTTTAACAAAAGGATGAGATAGATCCATATGAGTCAATTCACTCTCACAAGGAAGGGTCTCCATAATGTATTAAGTGGAGAAATTATTATGAAAGTAAAGGCATGATATCTTTTGTGACATACATGTAAGCAGAAAATGTTAACTTTGGCTGTGGGAATACAACAGCTTTCACTTCCAAATTTAAGTACTACCACAGTCTACAACAAGCATATGTTGTGGACAGGCTTCGAGATGGCCCCCAATGATCCCTACTTCCTGGGATTCACACCCTTGTGTAATTGACCAATAGAATATGTCAGAAGTGATGATATGCCACTTATAAGACTATGGCTTAAAAGGCATCATAGCTTCCTTTTTCCTCTTGCTGGCATCGTTTGCTCTGGAGGATACAATAGCAGCTTTATGGTGAGGTCCAGGTGGAGAGGAATTGAAGCCACCTGCCAACAGCAATGTAAGTGAGCCACCTTGGAAGAGCATCCTCCAGGCACAGCCTTGCCTTCAGATGACTTCAGCCCTCCCTGTCTGCCATCCGGATTGTAACCTCCTGAGAAACCCCGAGAGAGAACTATTCAGCTAAGCCATTCCCAGATTCGTGATTCCCAGAAACTGTGTATGGTAATAAATATTTATTGTTTTAAGACATCAAGATTTGGAGGAATTTATTACATAATGAAAGATAACTAGTTCAGCATATTTTTTTTACTTTTTTGGATAGCAATATATGTATAAAACAGTGTATTCAGGCATAATAAAATGCATATATGCCAAGTACACAATTTGTTACATTTTTACATATATATGATATACTTATCTGTATCTGTAAACTATAAGTAAATCATGATAATAAGCATACTTACCATCCCCCCAAAAAGTTGCTCCTACCTTTGGTCATCCCTCCTTCTTGACCCTCCCAGCTCACCTATCCTAAAACAAATCCTGTCTCCTTTCTGTTGCTACAGATTACTTTTAGATTACTTTGCATTTTCTAGGATTATGCGTAACTAGAATGACACAGTACATACTCTTCTTGTTTGGCTACACTAACTCAGCATAATTATTTTGAGATTCATTCATGTTGGTGCATGTATCAATAGTTTGTTCCATTTTATTGCTTAGTAATCCATTTTGTATACAGTGTTGGATATACCACAATTTGTTTGTCTATTCACCTGTTGATGGGCATTCAGGTTGTTTACAGTTTGGAGCCCTTACAAATAAAGCTTCTATAAATATTTGTGCACAAATATTTAATGTATATATGCTTTCACTTCTCTTCAGTAAATACCTAGTAGTGAAATGGCTGGGTTGTATGTTAAGTATATGTTTAACATTTTAAGAAACTGCCTAACTGTTTTCCAAAGTGTTTATGTCATTTTACATTCCTAAAGAGTTCCGGTTTTTTCCCATCTTTGCCAACACTTGCTAAAAAATTTCGATCATTCTAACAGATATACCGTTGCCTACTATTATCATTTTAGTTTGCATTTTCCTAATGACTAATAATGTTGATTATCTTTTCATGTGCTTAATTGCTATCCATATGTCTTTTTTTTGTGAAGTTTCTGTTCAATATTTTGCCCAATTTTTTATTTTGATGTTTCTGTTAGAGTTTTGAGAATTCTGTATAAATTCTTTTTATGTTTGTTATCAGATCTATGATTTGCAAACATGACCTCCCAGTCTGTGCCTTGGCTTTTCATTCCTTTCAACAAGCAGAAGTTTTAAATTTTGATGAAGTCCAACTTATCAATTTAGTTTTTTTAATGGATTATACTTTTGCTATCACATCGAAGAAATCTTTGCCTAACCCAAGGTCACAAAGTTTTTTACTAATGTTGTCTTCTAGATGTTTTATAATTTCAGATTTAACATCTAAAATCCACCTTGAGTTAATTTTTGTATAGAGTGTAAAGTATTCAAAGTCACTTTTTTATATGTATGTACAATTGTTACAGCAAAATTTATTAGAAAGATGATTATTTTCCACAGAATCTCATTATACTTTTGTCAAAAATCAGTTGCAATACGTAAATTTAAAGGGAGAGAATTATTTGATCTTTTTGGGAAAACTAACAAATGAAGACTGGTTCTTTTATTTGAAAATAAGTATATTTAATAACAAAAGTTATGTAGGAAAATGCAGAAAACACACAGAAATATTAGAATCAATCACATTATTACTGGCCAGAGATAAATAATGGTTTTCTAAGGATATGATTCATCCTTTTACCTTTTTAATAACAATGGGATCAGAATATATTCTTTTGAAATCTACTTTATGTATTGCTATATCATAAATGATTTTTGATATTAATATCCTCTATAATATAGTTTTTAACTATAAAACTATATTATAGTTATTATATTGACTATATTATATGTAATATAATTATATTTATATATTATATATAATATATGTATTAATATATATAATTAACTATATTAACTAGAAAACTTGAGACCATAATTCTCACCAAAGTTCAGATAGGGACAGAATATATTCTTGTATATCAAACAAATTCAGAAAATTATTATTCTAGGCAATTAAAGACTGTATAATTGATGATTCAAGTGGAAATTTTCTTTAGATTATTCAAAAGAGAATTATATTAACTTGTGACATTTTTCTTTTAATTTATGTCAGCATTTCTAGATTTTCCATGACAGCAATTTGCCTAAATTGTTCTCTAGTTTTTCCTATACAGAGAAGAGAAAAATAATTTGGGGATAAAATTTTTTGGTTGTAGTGGAGATTTTGATATTAACCAATATTTAGAATTCATATGAAGCCATTTTATAGGAGCCTGGAGCTGAAAATTAGGGAGTATTAATGGAAATTTGCTGCCGAAGGTTTTTGGATCTTGATTCTCATAGTTACTCAGAATGATGTTGCTGGAATCTATCCAGAATTCTACAAACTTCCAGGCTCATTGAAATGGCAACAGATAATATATTTTGAAAACTGCACGAAGTCCATCTGCAAATAATCAAATTAAGCCCTTAAAGATAGAGACCATTCTCTACAAGATTCAAATCAGTTCCATGAATGATTCAATAAAAATGACAAGAGTTTCAGTTAGCCAAAGCCACCTAGCCAGACTTGAAACCGTTAATCTTCTTGTAGAGAAATGTGACCCAAGAGAAATGAGGCTGTGTTAATTTGGTTTGTTGCTAGGGGAAGTGCTAGCCAAGTTTTAGAACTCATTCTCCCACTGCCGTAGTGGAAGAAAATGAAAGTAGAAAGGATATAAATCAGCTCTGCTGGGTCTGTTCTGAAAGAGATTTTTACACCATTTTCTAAGTCTAAGAGGGTAATGCCAACCGGGGCTGCCTCTTGAGGAAGCATTAACTTAGGATTCTATAAATAGGGAAAAAGGGCATCCAGATGGGTTTAGATCAAGTTGAAAATTATAGTGTTGACCAAATCTGAAATAAGTATGTAAGTGTATTATAGGTCTCCACTGGGAAACTATAATCTTAGGAATTATGCTAATGCTCATTTGGGTGAGATATTGTCTATTGATACTGAGTACCATCCCTACTTTTCTAAGATCCTCCCCATATCTCTTGGTTTGAAGCCTGAAAACTACATTCCCCAGACTCCTTTGCTGCAGGATTTATGCTTAATTTCAACAAGAGAATCAGTCATAAGAGATTTGAATGACAGAATTGAAGTCATTTTTTTGGTTCTGGAAGCAACGGGTGAGATATTTGGCAGACTGTAGACATAAGGTTTGCAGCATCCTCTGGGTGAGCTCCTGTAAGTCACCTGCTTCAGTGCTGTAGGCAACTGAGAGCTTCGGTGACACTTTCCTGTATCTCTACACTCTAATTTCCTAAAAGCCAGCAGTGGCGCACCCTGACCTTTACTCTCCTAGCCTTATGATCAGCATTTTAAGTATGCAATTCACTCTCTTAAATTTCTTCCTGTTAAAACAAGTGGAATGGTTTTTGTTTTCCCACAAAAATGTGATTTAAATGCTAAGATTACCCAGTAGAATTCCTAGTTTCTGTGTTTGCTGTACATACTTAGAGTTTCAAATATAAGTTAAATTTCTTTCATAACTTTGTATCTGGTGTTGATGGTCGACAAGGAACATGAATAGTGGCACAGTTCTAGTTGGTCCCTAAAACAATGTCTTCCTAGACATATTGGAAATAAACATTCCATATGAACACAAAATATTGTGATAAAAATCATCTGAAGTAATTATCTAGAATTTTTTGATGATTTCAGATAGCTATCTGGCATAATTATCTAAATAATCTGGTTTTTCCAAGAGGGGAAAAGACAAAGAAAAAACCTTAATTTAGGTTTGTATTTCCCTTTTCTTCTACAGTTATGATTGTTTCAGAGGAATTTCCCATAGCAGCAATCCAGAGGCCAAAAACAAGGGCAATGGAAAAGAAATCCTGTCACAAAGTGACAAGATGAATGGCCAGCTTCTTCCTCCAAATAAGCATTTACTGTAAACAACAATAGAAGACACAGATAATTTTTTTTAAAAAACAGGACCAATTTTTCTCATTGCCCTGATTGACATCTCATAGATACTTCATTAAGAAGACTCAACTTAAAATAAATGTTAGGTTTTCTAACACTGACAAGCAAACTTTGTTGCATGGAATCAATTCAGGAACAAACTACACATATATTAGGTGACACATTTCATTCAAAATTTTATTAGCTTTATTGAGCCTCCCAAGGGAAAAAGATACATTCTTACAACTTTGATTATTTGCATTATTGAATTAAGTATTGGCAACGAAAAAAACTGGCATCCTTTGAAGCTATTCAAATGTTAAGAACAGGAATTATTTGAGCAATAGGAACACAAAGGCAGCATTTTAGATTTTTTATCTAGAAATTAGGTTATGGCTGAATTGCAAAACTTCCTGGGACCCATATTAGCATCCATTTATCATTGCTCATGTCTGACATTTAAGATAAAAATTGCAAAACTGTATTGGGGACATAAAGTCAATCAAACAAACAACTGGAATCTGAATGAATGCAGAACCATGTCATGTTCCTGGATGGAAAGACAACATTTTAACATGCTAATTCACCCTCCAATTACTATCTATATTTCCTATAATGCTTATCTCAGTGGGGCATCTGTTTTTCTTTGATCTTTCAAAAATTATTCTAATTCATGTGGAAAAAATAAAGACAACATAGTCAAAACATTTTGAAAAAAGATGTGATCCACACAAATTGGGTTCTATCAAAGACTGGAAAGACTGTTGTGGGGAGTGGGGAGGTGTGGCAAGCACAGCCTAAGTCAATAATGCTGCATTCAAGAAAGGGAGTACTCTGTAGTCACAAAAACAAACAGGTGTATGTATTGCACAGAAAGATGATGGTGACATACTGTTAATGGAAAAAACAACAACTTGCAGATCAATGTCTTTCACAAGATTATAATTGTATAAAAACTTATTTATATGCATACACACAAATGTCTGCATATTAGCCTAGAAACACTTGACAACACACCAAATTTCTAAAATGATCATATCTAAGATATAGTGGGGGCTAAGGTAGGCTTTACTTCCTATTTTGCGTGTGTGTGTGTGTGAGCACGCACACAATATTTAAAGTAATGACGACCTTTGTGAGTAACCTTTCACTTTTTTGCATTTTTGGTATTATTCAAATTAAAATGCAAGGAAATCCATCATATGCTGCTTGCTGTCAATGTAAATAGACATACATGCACATACATATGCATTTATGCAAGAAAGAAACTTTGATATTTATAAGCGTGACTGCTCTCTTTTGAGGATGGATCCTTTTTATCGAAATGGCCTTTGTTGTACTGAGAAATTTTGATCTTGTGTAGGCAACTTAGGGAGCAGGAGTCAGAAAAACCTGGATGGCTTTGCATGATAGAGAAAGGTTTGTGTGCATGATGTGATTTGAGTTAGTTACTATCAGCAGTGTGATTTCAATATCACCTCTGCCACCTCTACAAAATCCTGAAGAAAGTCTACACAGTTCACTAAAGCCTTGAGTTGAGTGGATTCTCTTGGCATAACTCAGAGTCAATTAGAGTGCAGTTCAAGGGCAGATGCAATGACAATGGGGGCTTGGAGAAGGGGAAATGGAAAGTAAGACTCCAGGAATTTTCAGAAATCTATAAAATATTTCACATTTTCCCTAATCTGGATTTGGAGAAGGCTTCAAGGAGAATGCTCACACAGTCTTACTTGTGTTACTTGGAGTCTGTGCAGCCAGAAATCTGGCCCTGTGCCTGACAAAGCTGAAAAGCTAAGAGACTGTAGCTGTCTAGTTATTCTGAAGGCTGAGCAAGAGTGATTAAAAAAAAGAGTTCAAGAGGGCTGCCCAGAGGGATGATAGGTCCCAATTTAGATGGAATTCTGTGGGGAGAAAGCCAAGGAAGCTCAGGGCTGGGATGGCAGAGATTTAGAAGTAGCCATCCAGGGAAGACTTTGTCTGCACTCATGTGTCTGCAATGAGAGATCTGAATGAGTGTCTGAGGAAACCACAACCATTCCCTAATAAACAGAGTTGGTCTATAACATTCACCAAGCCCAGAAAGTACCAATGCCAGGTCAATGTTAGAGTTAAGAAAGAGGTTTCTTGTGCTGCAACTCTCTTCTTTTCCTCCATTTAAACCTTGGAAATGCCAGAAGCAGCCAAGCACATGGAGTGGAGTAGTGGGAGGAGTGCTAGATGGGCCTTCAAGAAGACTGTGAATCTCAACTTCCTGATTTCTACAATAGGCCTAATAAATTTAAGAACATGCTGCCCTCCCCCAACATAGCCACACTTGAGAAAAAATGCAGCATATACTGATATTCAATATCCAGTGGTTGAAAACATACACCCATCAGTTGAAAACCTGTCTAATTTTTTAGTTTAATAAATTTTATCTCTATAATAAATAAGATTTATTTGTTTATTCAACAATATTTACTGAGTGCCAAATTTGTGCCAGGCGCTCTTCTTGACACTAAGGAAATAAGGAACAAAATGACAAAGTCTAGCCTTCAGGGAAATTACATTGTCATTGGGATGATCCAGGGAAAAATATAATGTAATAGCACATAGCAACAAGTGCCATTATGAAAAATAATTCACCTAATGTGACAGAGTGACAGGACTGCTAATTTGTATAGAGACATCAGGTTACTCTGAGAGTATAAAATTTAGGAAAATTGAAAGAAATGAAGAAATGAGTCATGTAACCATCTTGGGGAAGAGCCATCTGGCCAGAGAGAACATGGAGAACATGTGGGAACAATCTTGGTCCGATTTAAAAGTGCAAGGAAGTACTGGTGGTTAGATAGGAGTTAAGCCAATGCATGATGAACCCCTTATTCCTGATGAAATAACTTTCAAGGAGAGGGACTTCTGAGATACTAGCCTTGATGTGGGCAGGAGCTGGAAGGAGGCCACTCTGGACCTTGGTCAGGAACAGGGGCTGTTCTATCCCACATCTTGCATATTGAGATGTACCTCCACCTGGATGGTTTATCCATAAGTGTTAGCATGTGGCTGAAATAGAGGGCCTGCAACAGTCAAGCCTTTGCCATGGAAGCGTCATTAAATCAATACTCCATCTACCTGGGGAAGAACATCTGGTCATAAAGAATCTTTTCCCTTGTGATCAGGGTAGAGATGAGGAAGGGTGCTGACTAATACTATCCCTCTCTCTCTCTTTTTTAATCCACTGTACGTAATAAATAGGTCTTTTCCTTTTCTTCTCACTGAGGTCAAAGAGTGCTTGATTCTGTCGAACAAAATGGACTCACTAATGAAAATTGAAATAAACTGTCTAGAAATTAAGTACTCCTGAACCTTACCCTAGCAAAGACATTGCTCATTCATACATAAGGTGTATAAAGTCATTGTTATAGCGCTTGGCACAGAGCATGCTCAATAAATGACAATTATCACTATGTGGTAACAATAATAGGCTAAGATTATTCCAGTCAGTGGCTAGTGACTGATCAATACAAATGAGTGAAGTTTCCATCAATAATAAGAACATGGCTGGCTATGTTGCATCCCATACTCATATCTACACCAACCTGGGCAAGGGGGATGTAGCCATCTGGATTGCCTTAGGACAACAGGAGCCCCTATTTCCTCCTTCCGAAGCCTGGGGATGAGCAATCCCTGAAGCACATGACTAAATGCAGGTGAACCTCTGAACTCAGAGTTCTGTTAGAAGGAGGGAAGGAGGAATGGCTACTAGATAGCAACCAACAGTGTCTGTTACAATCCTTTGCTTTCCCATCTCTTTTTCTGCCACTTCCTAGTGAATCCCATAACCATATGGTTCTGAATTTAGTATACGTGTGACGAAGTGAGCATTAAATTTCCATATGGAAATGTTTTCTCTTCTGAATACTCCATGCTCTTTTGTGTTTTCCGACTTTCATACATGCTCTTGCTTCTGCTTGTCACTCCTTTCCCTTTCTCATTATTCAGTCTTCAGCCAAATTCTCCTTTCATTCGTTTATTGATTCACTCTACGTCTACGTTATTGTCTATTATAAAACAGGAATATAGAAATTATGATGGAAATTATAGACAGAACCTATGATGGAGGAGATAGAGATATAAATCAACAATTAAAATAGAGCATAGTAAGTGCTAATGCAAAGGTATGCATCTGAGCTTTGAGTCACTAACTCCACCTAAGATAGGAGGTTGATCTTGGAGGAGGTAATGATTGGAGGTATCTGGAAAAAGTCACAAAGACAGGAGGGAAGAGTAGCCCTTCCCGCATGTTCAGGGTCCTGAGAGAACATGGTTCCTTCAGAAGCCACAAATGGTAAAGGCTGAGCACCAGCCACTGGTTGGAGAGGAAATTCCTAACCACCGCACAGCGCTTTTGTGTCAGTCTAAGCAGGCTTGCTGTATAAGAGCTTTATAAGCTATCCTGTACAGGCCAGCATGTCATTATATCATAGTGGACAAAGCAAGGGATTGGAGTTAGATCTGCATTTGAATCCTGACCCTTCCACACACTGACTGTGTGACTTTGGACACGATAGCTCCCTCCTTTGAGTATCTTTCTTATCTGTAAAATGGGAATAATCATGTTCTAATTTTATAAGGACTAAAGTTGGTACTTGCAAAACACCTGCATGTGCCTGTCTCATAATGAGTTTTTAAAAAATATTACTCCTCTTCCTTCTGCCTCAGTGTTAATCAACTTTGGTATTATGACCACTTCCCTCTTGAAATTCTCTTCTCACTTGACATCCATGATACACTGTCTCTTAGTTCTCAACCTCAGCTTCCTAACTGTTCCTTCTGGTCTTCACCATGGATTTTTCTTCCTCTGATGGATCTTAAATTCCTTAAGTATTGGTGATCTCCAAGGATTTCTTACCCTCTTTTCTAGTCAATCACCATGTAAAAGCACCAAATTTAAGGCGAAATCTATTTCTTGATGTCTTCTCATTTCAGTGCTTTCTCCTAAGCCCCAGACCTGTATTTCAAGAGCTCTATGGATAATTTATTGTATTAGATATCTACTTCTGTGTAACAAGTTACCCTAAACTCAATGGCTCAAAACAACATTTATTATTCCACCATTTGTGTGTGGGTAAGGAATCTGCGGCAGGCTTACCTGAGCCGTGTGGCTCATGGTCTTCCACAAGGAGACAATCAAGGTATTAAAGGGGGCTGCAGTCTCAAGTCTCCAAATACACTCGTGTGGTTGGAGCTTGTTTCTCATGGGTGATTGGACTGAGAGCCTCAGTTCTTTATTGGCTGTTGGCTAGAGGCTTCCATCAGCTCATTGCCACATGGACCTCTCCATAGGACAGCCGGCTTACCTCAGAAAAAGTAAGAGAGCGAGAGAACAAGCAAGACGAAACTCACAGTCATTCATGCTTTAATATCAGAAGTGATATCCTCTTACATTTGCTGTATTTGTAAGAAGTGAATTGTTAGGTCTACCCACACTCAAGGGGAAGGAATTATACAAGGGGGTGAATACCAAGAGTCCTTTTAGAAACTGCCTATCATGCTTAAATTCCTATGAGGTGGATATTATCCATTTTACAGATAAGAAATAGAGACTCTGAGAGTTAAATATATTGCCCAACACTTGCTAATAATTTATAGATCTGACATTTGAATTTTAAAGACTGCTTTTTAATTTTGTATTTAATTTTTTGACATGAAAATTGTATATATTTAAGGTGTAGAATATGATATTTTGATATCTGTCTATGTTGTAAAATTATACCACAATCAAACTAATTAACATAACCATCACCTCCCGTAGTTACCCTTTTATTTTGTGATGAGAACGCTTGGAATCTTAGCAAATTTCATGTGTAGAATACATTGGTATGAATTAGAGTCACCATGCTGTACATTGTCTCCAGAACTCATTCACTTTATAATTGAAAGTTTGTAGCATTTGATCAATATTTCTCCCCTTCCCCCACTCTCCAGCTTCTGGTAACCATCACTCTACTCTCTGTTACTATGAGTTCAACTTATCTTTTGACTTTTTGATGATAGTCATCCCAACAGGTCTGAGGTGGTGTTTCATGGTGGTTTTGATTTGCGTTTTCCTGATGGTTAGTGATGTGGACCATCCTTTCATATACCTCTTGGACATTTGTGTGTCTTCTTTGGAAAAATGTCTATTTAGGTCCTTTGCCAATTTTTTAATCGAATTATTTGTTTTTTTCTCTGTTGAGTTGTATGGTTTCCTTATATGTTTGGGATATTAACTCATCTGTTATATGGTTTGCAAATATTTTCTCCTATTCCATATGTTGTCTTTTCATTTTGTTGATGGTTTCCTTTCCTGTGCAGAAACTTTTTAGTTTGGTGTAGTCCCACTTGTTTACTTTTCACTTTTGTTGTCAATTCCAAAAAATCGTTGCCAAGACCAATGTCAAGGAGCTTTTCCCCTATATCTTCTTCTAGGAGTTTTACAGTTTCATGTCTTAAATTAATGACATAAAATTAGCTTAAGGTTTAAATTTACATAAGCCATTTAAAAGAGATTTAAAAAATTTATATGAATGCCATGTATAGATCTCAAATTACATATCCATACCTCATATATTAAGTAGAAATAATTCATTATTAATTATTGAAATTCTAATGATTTCAATCGTGAGCATAGACTAATGAGGGAAATTACAGTAGTTTGTATGGATTATTTGATCACTCATCCTGGAAAAAGAGATGAGAATAGTACTTTCAAACTCAAGTTAGAAGCAGAGACATTCACTTATTTCACAAATAGATATAAGTATCATTGGTCATAATTTAGAGTAGAGAAAAGTATAAGGTATTAAATGAAAATTAAATTGCCAAATCTCCTCATAAGAAAGGAATGGTATAACATTGTTTCTATAAATATAGCTTTTCATAAACTGACAAATTAGAAGGTAGGATGCTACAGCATGATAAAATCATTGCACACAATCAAACACTAAAGAGCATAACTTATTACGATTATTTTCAGCTCTCTGAGAGAATAGTTAGATGTTAAAAATTACCTTTGAAAAAAGTCATCCAGAGTGACGTGTTTTATTTTTTAATATTTCTCTGGATGCTCACTATATTTTGCTAGGACTTGGTCATGCCTGTTCAATGATAATACATAGTTTTGAGCCAATTTACTAAAATCTCGTGGAATTGAACATCTAATCCATCGATGGCAATTTAAAATTTGGCCTGCATCAAAGTCCACCCTTCACACGTCTGTAGGTTTAGGTTTTATTCTTTGTGACAAGAGCTGACTTTGATGTAAGTGAATGTCCCACTCCTCAAAGTCGTGACATTGTATTCTAGTTATTTATAGACTCCTATCTGAACCAGTGGCTTTATGAGGTAACCTTCTGAGAATTATAATGAGAGCCACTGTTTCACTGCTCTGGGCTGACTTCGGGTGGCCGTTGTCTTATCATGCGACTAAAGTCTGTGGAAAGCTGGGTCCAAATATTCATGATCGAACGTTGACAGGGTTTGAAATTTCATTAATTAATTAATTAATTAAATTAATTAAAATAATTTGACTGGATCATGTTGGAGCCAAGAAAAACTCCTATCAGCAAAGAACTCTTTCAGGAGAGTAATGCTGTGGGACAGTGGAAAATCCGTTAGAATATGTTGTTTCATATATGTCAGCTGCCTGCCATCTTTATGCATCTCCTTGGATAAGCCATCAAACCTCCTGAGTATATTTTCTCATTTTTAACATAAGAAAGTGAATTATATCATTATTAACATCCTTTGGGTCTAAATTTTCTGTCATTCAATGGAGCAAAGCAAAAATGAGCAAAACATGATTTTGTTCCAGCTAATTTAGCCTTTAGCCATCCACGTACACATATCCACATTTGATGTCACATAGATTACATAAAAAATGGGAGGAAAACTTTAGGGCCATTTCTAATTAAAGAAGGTTTATAAAGAAGGCTGATATTAATGCAAATATACAGGCACTTATATATGAATAGTAAAAATGAAAACAGAAACATAATACATTGAGGATTTAACTTTAACAATATTTCTGCTCAGGAAGGGCTTATTCATTCCACATAAATTAAGTCAGACCTAAAGACTCAAATTATTTCTCCAAACTAGGACAAGGGGTATGTGGCTTTTCAGTGAGGAATCACATCTAAATGCAAATGGAAAGGCTTTTCCACGTGATCCACAGCAAAGTCAGGGAGAGGGTGGAGGTATGCTCAGATTTCTTGAACTTTAACTCAGGGTGTTTTCTTAAAAGAAGGTATTCTTCGAGTCATTTCACAGTTTGAAAAAGAAAAAAAATATCTTTCACAAGTCTCTAATGGCTAATTGTTTGGAACTATCAAATTGCTGTGTGATAGTCCTGATAAATTAAATAAAAACCAATCTTGGCTTCTCTTCGATTTCTGCGATGCAAAAATATCCATAATATAATTCATCATTGCCTTTAATACAAATATCAGGTTCTTAAAACTTTAATTTAGTTGCTCTCTTTGCACAAAAGCCTAATTTTACTTTCTCTGTGAAACATGTTAAACAATTTGAGTGTTTTCTGCTGAGATGTTATGAATTGGGAGTCTTTACATTATAAACATCAAAATATGTTGGAAATGAAAAAATAGTCCTGTAATTTAAACTTGAAGTATCTTTTTTAGTGCTAATACAGATCATATTCACATTACTAATTAAGGTTTCAATAGACAATAGCCCAAGGACATTGCCACATAGGACTGGTCTTCTTCTGATGTCAACACACACTCTGTCAAAAATGCTCCCAGGAATAACATGTTTTCCATATGTTTTAGTTCAGTAGCAAACATTTATAATAATTTTAACCCTCTCTTATGGATAACAAGTAATAATTAAAATGCAATGGGTAACCAACCATTCCATAGCTGGTTTCCATCTGAGAGTCAAGCAAGCAGCCTTTTCATTTACAATCTGACATAAATGATCAAAAGTCAGCTTGTTGACCATCCTGTCATCATATGCCACAGGCTTAGATTTGGCCTGTCATTTCTAAGACTCTCTCCTGGGAAGTTGCATGTGAAATACTTTCTGCTTAGAGTGAGAAAGAAGATTCTGTTTTTGTGTTTAACTTAAAAAAAGGAAGTAATTTATTTGTGTTCTGAAAAGGGAAATTATAATAATAATTGTTTAGGATACCATTTTAAATATCTATATATGTGTATACACACCTTTTATAGTCCTTTGTGTGTGTGTGTATGGTAGTCATTATATTATATATAATATATGCATATATATAATTAATTGTATATAAATATAATTATTTTTCTATAAATGTTATTTTCTTCCTTGCTCACACATTCTATTTACTACTATAACTCTTTACTAGACATCTAGATTTACCAGATAGCTCTCCTCATGAAAATTCCATCTTAGCAGAAAGAAGACATTTGAGAGAAGATATGTGAAGATGTTTGGTAAAATGCTTAATGTAAGTCTTCTTGTCTTCATGGCAAAATTTCCCAAAGTTCTGTATTTCCTTTGGTCTTTTCTTTGCCTTTTTTTAGTGAAATTATGACAAGAGTTGCTTTTAGTGGCAAATACTGGCATTACATCATGCATGCTCTCACATAGCAATGTGATATCCCCAAATTGCAAAATCCTGAAATGTACTGCAACAAGCTTCCAAATTATTTCCTTGGTTTTGCTCACCAGAACAATAGAAGTGAGAAAGCAGCCAGGCTGACGCTGAAAATAAGGAAATATAATAAAAACAGGAGAACAAAGAGATAATAATAATTCAGGAACAAAAGCAAAACAAAGCAGTGGATTTTTAAGTGACGTTCACAGGGACCCTCCTTCATCGCAGTTCTCTCGGCTGAGAATGGCAGTCAGAATTTCTACCTTCTGAACTTTTCTCCTTCCTTAAAGTCTAGTTCAAGAATCCCTTCCTTTCTGAGGGCTGAGCTTCTCTAAAAGTATGATTTCTCCCTTTATTTAATTCTGATGCCAAGTTGTTCATTGACAAGAATAATCTGAAATTCTGAGATTGTTTTATTTCAGAGAAATCATAAAATGCATATCAGGTTGTAATAATTTCCTCCTTACCAGTGTTGACTGTTTTTGAAAATTCAGTTAAGGTTCATTTCGTATAAAAGCTGAGAAAAGCATTACGAAAATTTTCTCTGCATCTCTATAGGAATACGTTAACTATCGTAATTTGGCTTGGTTTTGAACTCACTCTGATGAGATTCTGTAAAATGGGTCATAATTTTTAAGGAAGATAATCCACATTAAAGTCAGAACAAGAGGAGGCAAATTAAGTTGTAACACATAGTGCTTTGCTAAATATAAGTAGGGAAATATCCTAAATATGAGTCTCCGGAAAAGAAAAGGAAATTGTATGATTACCACTTCTGAAGATGTTTGAGAACATTGGTAACATAATTTAGGAACATAATTGCCATTTGCATAGGAGCATATAATTTAATGAGTATGTTTAAAATAGGAGAAAAGATTAGATAACTTTTTGAAATTTCTTTTGGTATTAGTTGGTATTTATTGAAATTTTGATTGAGTTGGAAAAAAAATTGGGTTTCCTTTTTATAATTCAAAGTTTACTTATTTTTCAAATTTCTCTAAAATTCCAAACAATTAAACATAGAACAAGCCTTATTTGTCTCTTGCCCTGAAAAGTATCCTGATATTTCCTCATATTACCACTGCCATTGGATCTACGATTAGGATTTCTACTCTGAGTGACTCTCCAAGTGCAACTCCAAAATAAGGCTAGTGTATGGGCATTCTGAACAAATGCTAGACAGTAAATTCAGCTGGGAGGGAATGGGGTTGCCTTGGCTAATTGGATTACACACACAATTTCTAACAGGTTTTCTCTTTTTCCTGATTCCAAACTTATTTATGAGAATATCGATCATTTTACAATGATGTTGAGTCAGAGAATTAAAAGTGACCTTGGAAGATATTCATGGCTCACTTTTTAGGTTGCCAATAAAGTGAGCTTTCTGAACAATATTTTGGAATAAACATTTCAAATCTTCAGGCTGCCTGAAAGGCAGGTCAAAACAAAGAAATGATGGAAAAAAGAAAAGAAAGGAGACAAGGAAGAAGGAAGGAGGGGTGGAAGGAAGGAAGGAAGTGAAAATCACAACACCTAATCCTAATAAGCCATTTGGTTCTTGATGGATCTAAAACTGGATTTAGGGTTTTTCAGTTAGAATTTAAGGATGACAAAGAAAAAGAGAGACTAGATCACTAAAGTAAACAATATAGGAAGAAGTTACTTTTTTCTGGCTTGTCATGGTAGACAAATATTATGTAATTGCTCCTTGCCAATGTATTTTACTAAACAGAGAAGACCAAACAAAAATCCTCTACAAATATAAGATTCTGGGGAGAAAAACAGTGGAAAAGAACATCCTTTATTGAGACTGTTATATTTTATTGCATGTATTACCAGATTTCCACAGATCGAATAAAGCTGGCTTTATATTAGAACAATACACCCTTCAACTTCTGGCAGTTTCTAGCAGCATATTTCATCAAATGTACTCTCAAACATTCAGATAAGTTGGGATTTTATTTCTGTCCTTAAAATTTAAGGCAGGAATGCCATTTAGGTGCTGTAATACAAGGCTTCCCAATTGCTTTATAAGACAAAGTGTAAAGGGGAAAATTCCACTCCCCAATTTGTTGTATATTTAATGGTATTTGTTGTTTATTTTTTTATATTTTATTTTTTATAGAAAATAAAACATCCATTTTTATATATAAAGTATCTAAAGTACACCTTATTTTAAAATATTATATAATTACTGAGATCATATCACATTCGCTAAAAAGAATTAGAAAATCTTTGGCCTTCATTCTTTTCCATACCAATCTCATCTTCATTTACCAAGTCTCCATCTATCTGGACCATCTTAGTCTTTTGCCCTTCTTTATGGCAAAAGGAAAGCCCTACTCCTGTCAAATGACAATATCTCTTATTTTCTGGAGTTTCTTCTTTGGGCATTCCCTCTCTACATATTCAGTCTCTTTCATCCGCAGGATCTTCCCAACAGCTTACAAACCAACTTTGATAATTCATATCTTTTTAAGAAGACAAACCCAAAACTTCCCTTGATTTCACATTCTTTTCTAGCCCTACTCTGTTTTTCTGTTTCTCTGTATAACCCAGAATCTCATAAGCATCATTTGCTATACTGTTTCTACCTTCCTATCTATCTTTCCCTCTTTAACACACCATTTGGGATTCCCTCCCTATTTTTCCCAAAGAAACAGCTCTTGCTAAAGCCACAGAAGCCTTTACGTAGCCAGAATGCAATAGCTCTCTTAGCCATTAGTATATTAAATCTGTCCTTTCTTATCTTCCAGACACCACACTTTCAGAAGACTGTTGCCTTCTGACGTCTGAAGTGCTCCTCTCCAGTTCCATTAACTGTTTCTTCCTGCTCTAAGCAATTGCTAAATCTTAGAGTTCTTGGACTGTCTTCAGTTTTAGTTCTAGACTTCCTCACCATGTGAGCTTATCTATTTCCTTGGTGTTAAAGTTAATAACATTTATATGATGGCGACTCTCAAAGTTGTGCTCCCAACTCAGGCTACTCTTGTGATCTCTAGACATTTACAGTCAACTTCTTCTTGATATCTCCTGGCTATCAAGCAGGCAACTTTAAACTCCTAATATAAATAAAACTAAACTTTCAATCTTTGAGTCAAACTAAACCTTGCTTTGTCCTCCTAGTGTAAGTAATTGGCCTCAAACTACCCAGTTAGTTACTTGAGCCAGAGAGGTGGAAGATCTTGGAGATATCCCTTTGCCATTCTTCACTTGCCACATCAAATCAAAAACTGGTTCCTCTTTTTTCCACTGGTTCTGCTGCTTCCTCAAAAATATATCCAGAATCTATTTACTTTGCCCCACATCAACTGGCATCACCCTCTCATCTTATCTGCTCCTTTTGTCTTTTACCATCTATTCCTCTTATAACAAGTGAGTTAAATATGTCCCATACTTATTTTATACACTTTAAAAATGATTACTCATTGGGATTACAATGTAACTGTCAATTGTAAACATGCCCTAACAATGTCCTATGTTATCATACCCTGCCTTCCTCTCCAACCTAATCTCATCACTCTTGATCATTATATTCCAGCCATGTTGTCCTTTAATTATTTGAATGCATCAAGCACTAGCATCAGTGTCTTCATCTCTTCCTTTCCTCTACCTAAAATACCCTTCTTTCCACTTGTTCTTGGCAAATAGCCACTCCTTCTTCAGGTGTTAGCTTAAAGTTCACTTCTTGAGATAACCCTTACCATGTCTCCCAATCTGAATTGTTATTTCTGTTTCCATAATACCATTATTATTTGCATGAATAATTACTAGCATAGTTAAAGGGTTTTTTTGCTTGTCTCTCAACTAGATTTTAAGATTCTGGGAAATCCAGGCCTTTTTTCACCACTACATATTTAATACCTAGCACAGTACTGGGCATAGAGTAATTATTGTTGAATGAACAATCTGAATTATTTTGGGTTACCTTGGTAACCCAGTTTTCCTCAGCCTCAGAAATAGGATGATGGTAGCATTAAAACACTGACAATTATTATGGGAGCTGAAGTAAAAGAGGAGGCGGAAAGACCATATGTGAGAAAGTTACCATTTTGTCATCTCCATCCCTTATCTTCCCACCTCCAGTGTCAGAATTGATAACTTTCATTCATATACAGTTACAAATCTTTATGTAAATCAATTCTTGGTGGCTGTCCTCACCAGAAAATTGTGCAAATTCAGATATTTCTAAATTCCAGTGCAAGTTATACCTGGACCTTGATACATTTACAGAAATGTGAGTGGGAATATTCGGTCAATACACAGTTATTTGAATCAATCTAACTTCCCTTGTTTGCTAATATTTTAGAGACATCAGGGCAAATATTCTTAAAAATAACTCTTGCTGATAGAGTTCATTTTCATTTAGGAAAGGCACACATGCTACATTTGTTGATAGAGTTCATTCCTTTTAGGAAAGGCACAAATGCTTTTTAAACATTTACCTGTGAAAGCAGATTGGAAAATAGAGACAAATTAAACAAGCTAAAGAAAGGTTCACTTAGAAAGAAAGGTCAATAGACAATTGAAAAGAAAAACATATATTTAATCCAGAGCATGTCTTGAGTGAGACTAACAAGTTCAGAGACGGGAAAGGCAAAATGCTCTAATATATTTTAAAGCTTATAAAATACTTATAGAAGAATCAGTATATATAGTGATAAGCTATTGACCCACTATACTTTATTATAGTGCACTAAATTCTGTGCAAATAAAACATATTTAATTTGTTATTATGACCATCCTAGAGTCAGTTTGGAAGTGTATATGAATAAAGGAGTTTAAATATGTTTATTATGGGGGCTGAATTGTGTCCCGTCAAAATTCGTATGTTGAACTTCTAATTCCCAGTACCTCAGAATGTGAACTTATTTGAAAATAGGGTCATTGCAGAGGTAATTAGATAAGAGATCATATGGAGTAGGGTGGGCCCCTAAGTTAATGTGATTGATGACCTTATAAAAGGGGAAATTTGGACACTGACATGCACATAGGGAGAATGCTATATGAAGATAAAGGCAGAAGTCATCCAAGGAATGCCAAAGATTGACAGCAAACCACCAGAAGCAAGGAAAGAGGCATGGAAAAGATTTTCCCTCACATCCCTTGGAATGTTGTCACCTTGAATTTAGACTTCTAGCCTCCACAACTGTAAAACAATAAAATTTGTTATTTAAGCCACATAGTTTGTGGTACTTTGTTAAGGCAGCTCTAGAAAATGAATACAACATTCAATCCTTTGGACCTGGTTATTCCATTTTTATGAACACATTCTAGATAAATAATCTTATGCTGATAAAAATACAGTAAAAAATAAGTCCATGAAAACATTATTCAAAATAGCAAAATTTGTTTAAACTATTGCTGCTTCCACATAGTAAAATAGTATACATCCATTTAAAGTATGTTTTTGAGTAATTTTAATAACACTGAAAAAGCTTTTTCTATAATGTTAAGTTGGAAAAAAAATACATTGTGGCTTCCACTTTTGGTCAAGATGGAGTAACATAGTCTGGATTTACCTTCCTGCCTGAAACAACTAAAACACCCAACAAAGTATATAAAACAGTGACACTCAAGATGTAGCATAGTAGGCAATGGAAAATAATGATCCTTGAGAGATAGAAAACAAATGGGATGAGCCCTATGACGTTCCCAACATACAGCCTAGAGAAAGTTTTTGGGCCTGTGGCTTAGGGAGGGGAGACTCAGGCTGAACCTGGAGGTTTCTCTGGGCTGATGAAACCAAGCTGGGAGTTTCAGGAATCCAAAGCTGATAGAGTTCACAGTACATAGTGCCATAGAGTAGAAAACAGCACAGGGTCCACTCTGAGACTTACAGATGGTCCTCCTCAGTATTCAGTTGAATCCTGAGTAGCTCATGCTTGTGAGAAAACTTCTAGTAGCTACAGAAAAGAACCACCTGAAAGGGTTAGAAAAAATAGTACTCAGACTGGAAAAGACTGGGATGAATATCTGTTCTCAGAAACACTTGAAAATTTTAGAATTCATAGATCATCAGTTAGAGTATTCAGAGTGTCTTGCCTTAGTAGTGGGAAAACATAAACCTTAGACTAAATTCAATACTGGCCTACATAAAAAAACTTAAAAGGAAAATATGAAAAGATCAAACTGTGTCCAAGTAACTTAATGATGTCCCAGAACAACACTCACAAATATTAATAGGAAGACAAAAAAATTGAGTAAATCACAATGTCTTGAATCTAATCAGAAATTACTGAGCATTGAAATAAACAAAAAATGAAACTCATATTGAGAAAAGAAATTAATCAATTGAAACTGACTCAGAAATGACAGACATGATAAAATTAGTAAACAAAGACATTAAAACAGTTATTGTGATGGTATTCCATATGTTCAAGAAGCTAGAAAAAAGATTGAACTGTTACATAGAAGCATGAAAGATAGATATTTTTAGAAATGAACCAAATTGAACTTCTAGAGATGAAAACTACGATGTCTGACATGAGAAATAGACTGATTAGGATGAATGACAGAGTGGATATTGCAGAAGAAAATATTAATGAACTTATAAACATAACAATAGAAATTATCCAAAAGAAATACAGAGAGAAAAAACTGAAAAAAGTATGAACAGAGATCAATGACATGTGGGATAAATTCAAGCAGCTAAATATGCGTGCAACTGGAGTCCTGAAAGAAAAAGAGAAAGGCCAGGGGGAGAAAATATATTTAAAGAAATAAAGACTGAGTACTTTTCCAAATTCAATTAAAGCTGTAAATGCATAGATCCAAGATTCTCTATGACCCCCTAGGACAAGAAAGATGAAGAAAATTACGTCAAGGTACATCATTATCAAACTGCCTAAGACCAGTGATACAGAGAAAAAGCTTAAAAAACAATTAAAGAAAATAAACAATAGGTACAGTAGGAAAAAATATGGTGACCACAAATTTCTATTTGGAAATAGAGAGGTAAAGACTTTAATTTACAAAAAAATTCCTATAAAGCTAGAATTCTACACCAGCAAAATTATCTTTCAGAAATAAAGGCAAAATACTTACTCAAACATACAAAAGCTGAAAGAATTCATCATCATCAAAAATGTGCTACAAGAAATGTTAAAGAAAGTAATTCACAGAGAAGAAAAATTATACCAGATGGAAATAAGAATCTACACAAAGGAGTAAGAGCAGCAAAAATGGTAACTACTATAGCCACAAGTAAAATTTTTTCTTATTATTTAAATCTTTGAAAATTTTAATTATTTAAATCAAAACTAATAATATATTATAGGGTTTATAACACATAGTAATACAATGTCTGATAACAGTATCATATAGGCTTGGAGGCAAGAAATGGAAATATAACTTCATAATGTTCTTATACTATATATGAAGTGGTGTAATGGACTGGAAGGTGGATAGTGATAAATTAAATATGTATGCCATAAACAGTAAAGTAACTAAGCACTAAATAACATCCAAAAGATTTATATCTAATAAGCCAACAAAGGGAATAAAATGGAATCATAAAATATACTCAATTCATCCAGAAGAAGGCAAAAAATGAAAAAGAAAAACAAAATAAGAACGTACAGGTTTGTTTTTGTTTTTGTTTTTGGTGAGGAAGATTGGCCCTGAGCTAACGTCTGTTGCCAATCTTCCTCTACTTTTGTTATATGTGGGATACTGCGTCAGCCTGGCTTGATGAAACAGAGATGGAGGAAACACACAGCCAACTTACTGCCTGGTTGATGTCTCTTGCATCCTTCCCTACCCTACTCCCCTGAGTACCACTGGGATAGGATTTAAAACCCACATCTCCTCCCACAATTCTATATTTAAACTTTATTTTGACATTTCTTTTTTTCCCTAACTTTTTTCACAACTTTGTACATATCTGATCCTCCTACTATACTTTTAGTTTTTCTAAGAACAGGGATCATGTCTATTTCTTCTTTGTAATTTACCTTCCTTGTGCCCTACTTTGCATGTATGACTGCCTAGAAAAGTGCTTTTCAAACAGTTGGGCTAATTAAGAGATATTCAGAGTGCTCAATATCACGATAAGTTTTCTGCGAGTTCTTTGTAAGGGGCCTCCGATTCCTCTGTGCAGTCTGTCTCCCAGTCTCAACTCTACAGAGGGACAGATACACTAAAGACATTATTAGTGTGTTGAAGGCCAGGGGTATCTTTGCCTTTCATCATCACATTCATAAAGGTTCAAGAATAGTCCCCATGTTCTGCTTTAAAAAATGGTGGAAAGGATAGTGTATTTTTATCTTTTGTAGAAAAAAGTTTAAATGCATAATTTGGAGAATTCAATTATGTGAACTAGCCCATAGAAGAGGTAAGAGTGGCTACAAACTTGGACACTGAAGAAGATAGAGAGATGGAAGAGATATATGGTTCAGATAATGCTTAACAACTGAGGCGTTATTGTGCTCTTTCGAAAACAGAGATCCAGTTGTTATGATTCAATTGGAAGGGCGCTCGGTCCACTTCACCCTTCAAGACCAGTGCTTGTTAGCTCAGGGAAAGCTCCATGTTAGACTCCTTTGTCTTTGTGTTTCTGCTGTAAGCTCTGAGATCTCTTTCATACGTCTAAGTATCAATCAGACACAGTCTGAGGAAAGAGCAGTCTTCTATTTTATCAATCTAGACATTTGAATAGAGGGCATATAGTTCATGTCTCTAACAGTTAAGGCAAAATAAGGCATTTAGTTTGGTCACAATTTACATTCTCACTACACTGATGTCATTCCTATTTAGTGGTGACTATAGGTAAAATTTAAAACACTATTAATGGTGAATAAACGCCCTCTCTAGTTAGACATTCATGTGGTTAGAAGACATCAGCTGGAACATGTCTCAGAAAACCAAACTTTACTCTTCAGGAGACCATTTTTATTCCAGTCCAATTAATTTTTGAAACAGCAATAGTGGGTCATCTCTTACTCGAAGACTTTCTTTCAATTATAATGTGAAAATTATAAGAAGTAGAATGGCTCATTTAAATTCAAAATATCACTGAAGAAATGTGGAAAAACATTTTAATTCCGTTGTTCAGCTAAAACTGAAGAGTAAAAAAATTAAGATTCATTCCAAACATTCTCTGCAGAGTACTATTTAAGGTGCCTCACTATGACACACAGTCAAGGACGTCTTATGACATTTTGCTGGTTATGTAAAAGATTAAGTTGCCAAGGGCAACTATGTCTGAAATGATTGGAGGATAACTGGAATAACTAGATTCATATCATGAGGTGACACAAGCTTCTGGTGCTGGAGAAGATACACTGAGGAAGTCTAAGAAAGAAGTAGGAACAAATGGAAGTCATACGTAAGAATTAAATTACTGTAAAAAGGAAGGTACTGAGGAGTTAGAAATGCTGTAAAGGTGTAATAGAGAGATTTTGAACAAATCAAAGACAATATCGGAACCAAAATTTAGCTTAATGAAAGGAAAGATCTTACCTTTGTTGAAATACACCTACGGAAGTATTCCAAGAAACAAAATATATCGGTTGAGTTCTATTTCCTAAACAAGGAATCCCATTGTTACTTGTAAGGATAAATGTGGACAATGTGAACCTCACATAAAAACTAATTTTTATTAAGGGCCTCTAATGACCTCTTTTAAATTTAATTTTTAAAGAAGAAATAAGAGGGAATGTAACAGCCCCACTTTTGCCAGTTTGCTAAACAGCAGCAGTTTATTGCCTTCAAGTATAGTCTTTATCATAGTCTCTTTTGCATTATACTGTATATGTTGCCTCTCTCAGTAAACTATAAGCTTCTCAAGGGCAAGCTGCTAATTTAGGGCATTTTGTGCCCCCACAGTCCCTTCCATTTATATAGGATATTGCATAGTTTTTTGTGTAATACGTTGCTGCCCGGTCGACTGAGTGTCTGAAGAAAATTTCTCTGGGCGTCAGCCCTACAAAGTTATGGCGTGGAGAGATAGGGATATACAGCCGATTCTTGTTACTCATGGTAGTTAATGTTCTATATAGCTGCCGCAAACGCTGAATTAGCGAATACTGAACCATCTCAGGGACATACAGGATTAGGTTCCTGCAAGCCCCTGTAACATTTTCATCAACTAAGCAATCTATAACCTTGTTTTATGTGTGTTTCTCTTTAAAGACACTTTATTTAATGCATGTTGTTGATGTTAACATTGAACTCATGGCCATCAGCACTACAAGTTATGCCTGAACAAAAAAACACACATATTTTGTGTATAAGGCATATCACAGCCTTTTCTCACTTAGGAACACTAGATAGCACTTCAGCATTATACTTGGAGCCTTTTTAAACAGCAAAACCACCAATAAAAATGAGAAAAAAGTGGCAGTGAATAGGCTGCAGAAAGGACACGTTTATAGTATGAGAGCTGAAATGTGAAGGCGGAGCACAGCCTTCTTCAAAATCAAGTGAGAACATGCAAATCGGGCAACTAAAATTTTTCACTACTCTGCACATGTCTGTGAATGACAACGAAAGCACCATGAGTATTGATTTTGGGGTTGCAAATAAATGTTAGCATTTAAGCAAATTTTCAAATATGGAATCTGTGAATAAAGAGAATTGACTGAGGAAACTAAAGATGAGATAAAATGAACCTAGACAGGGACCAATGAAGAAACTTGACCCAGTTCAACATCTACGTCTCAATTCAACTGCACACTCATTTTCCCACTCTGCTCAAGTGCTACTTTACCAGGTTGGAAAATTTGTGCTATACTTGTGGCTTCCAGCACAAGTCCAAAAGATAAATGGGTTTCTGGATTTGCTACCTGCTGCTCTGCCGTGCGTTGACCTCTAAGTCTCACCTGAGAAGCGAGTTGACATTTACTGAGAATTGAGCACACTGCTGGTTGCTTGTTCCTTTGCCAGTTTACCAATACAATTCTGATTTGTCGGGGGAAGACAGCAATGTACTCAATAAAAAAAAAAAATGACATTCCCAGAGCCCCTTGGTTAAATAACCAAGATCTGGTCAATGGGAAGCAAGTAAAAGTTGGCTTGGTCTTCGGGAAAAAATTTTAAAGTGAGGAACATTCAGTTAGCATGGAGTTTGTTGTCACTTCATCACCTCTATTCAGCCTGAAATAAAGATACAGGAGCTGAAGCATCAGTAACCATATGATGTTGAATGATCTTGCTTTCAAATGACAATCCCTCACTAAGGCAAGTGGAGCAGAAAAATAAAAAGAGCCTAGATTTCTGATTATATGATGGAGATGCCTTACCAGCCTCACCTCCAGATTTCCCATTAGAAGGAAATAATACTCTGAATATTTCTAAGGTGTCTTTTTGCTTGTTTATTTCATTTTGGAATTCTGTACTCACTGCTGAATGCAATTCCTTTCCTTCCTTTTTTTCTCCTCCTAAGTCTTTCCTGAGCTTTGTCAATATTCCTCATGACCCTCTTCTTGTTTAATAAGCTATATTTCCAAGCTTTTTGGTTTTTGATTAATATTATTCTTTCAAAGCTTCTATACTTCCCTTGCTTTCTCAGTTTGTCTCTGATCCACTTGCCAAGAGTTTCACTCACAGTGTCTCCTCTTCTCTTAGAGCCCTTGATGACCGTTTGTGTGTCATTAAAAATGACAACGACCTGTTTTTCCTCCTCTGGTCGATGTTAAACCCGTTCAGGCAATTGCTCGCACCAATTTGTACTCTGGGATTGGGGGCACTTTTTCTAATTTTGTTCAAAGTATTGTCCATCGATATCTTCTGTAGTAATCCTAGTTGCTCTGTCTGTTTTAGTGAAAGTATTTGAGCAGATTGAAATGTGATAGCCTCTCTCACGGTCTTTTCTCTCCCAGAAGCTTCATTTGCATCGTATCTGATGATAGCATACACCACCAACAGGTACTTTTATATGTATTCTTTTATTTCTCCTTCAGAAAATGCTTTGAGATAAATATTATTATTAGTTACATTCTCAGATGACAAAATGAAGCCCAGAGAGGTTAAGTAATTTGCCCAAGGTCACCAAGATAGAAACTGATGGAACTCACATTTGAAGTTGGCTCTGTTTAGCTCATTCCTGAGTGCTGTGTAAACCTTTTAAAAATGAATATGAAAGCACCATTTCACAACTATGCTCCCACAGAAAGCCTCTGTTCCCGGCCTCAGAAAGGTCATAGAGAACTTCGTGACTTTTGACTCTAACTCATGGGTTAAAATATGTGTTAAAACAGATGGCTGAAAGTTTTTAGGTGAAAAGGAATCTGGTAAAAGTTTAAAAGAGAAACAGAAGTAGTTTTGTTTGTAAAAGTCTAGGCAGACTCTAGTTAGGACATTTGTCCCCATGCCTATCCCTCAGGCCCCGCTGCAAACATTAATGTCTTTGCGATAAAGGAATTACCAGACCACCAAACTCTGTCGAACAGGATAACTGCTTGACAGCACACTTCAGCATTCTGTTTACACGGTTAACAATTCTGGTCCCTTTACTTCTCTACCTAGGGCTTTTACAAACAAAAATGCTTGGATTTCCCCTTTAAACTTTTCTCAGATCCCTTTTCTGTGTCTGTGTTCTCCCATAAGAATTTAACATCTCTATTGGCACATGCATGTTTAAAATAATTTTTTCTCTTTTCCCCAGTTTCCTCTTACTATTGTTTTCCTTACTATTGTTTGAACTAAGAGGACAGAGGGGCATAGAGCATTGGGTTAGTGAGAAGAGGAGGTAAGATGGGAGGCACCATGTGCCAGTTCTTGGGGCAAGTGATTTCCTTTTAATATCTAAGTTAATCCTTGCATGGTCGTTTCCTGTACATCGTTACAATCTCAGCCCAAATGTTCCCTCTTTAGATAGACAGTCCATAATTCCTAGAGCTAAACCCACAAGGCCCCTCCCTATCTCCTACCTCAATGACTCTCTCAACCAGAGCTCTCTTTTATTTTCTTTAAAGTATTTTTTTCCTTCTCTGAAATAATCTTACTTTTTTACTGCTTCCCATGTTTACTTTCTCTTTTCTCACATCAGAAAGTAAGCTTGTCACACAGGGTTTGGGTCTTTCTTCTCAATCATTGGATCCCTAGCTCCTAGACATTGTGGGACACACACATAGTATTTGCTCAAGAAATACTTACTGAATGGATAAATGATTAGATTAAAAAAAGGAGAAGGAATTCTGGGTAGGTAGAGGCCAGAATCTCAATAGAACCAAAATGTTTATGAGGATAAAAATCTTAATCAAGTGAAGAAAGAAGACTGGCAAGAAAAACTTAGAAAATAGAGATGGAACCATGTTTCCTTAATTCCCTCCAAGGCAATGTACAATGGGTCATAAAGTTAAAACAAATAGGCCTTCGATCAGATTAAATAGTCTTTCTTATACTTTGTGTAGAGTAACCTTTGCTGTTTTCCCTCTTCTCAACAGATTACATTTTCCTTACTAAATTGATAGGTAGTTTGTCCTATTAAGACTCATTTTCTAGATGAAGGCCAATTGCATGCCAAATAATGATTATGAATATCCCAAGGCAGAGTAAGGCTCATTGCTACCTCATCTACTGTCTGATAAGCATAATTTGTCCAATGAACATTTGTTTGCTCAACTCATACTGATGTAGGTTCTTTCTTTCACGCTGGGATCTGGATATAGTAAACTTATGCATTATCTAGTAATCATTATTGTGAAAGAGTCACATTAATATGTTAAGTTTTGCTTAAAGATGTGCTTACCTAAGCATATTGTATGGTGGACCTGGAACTTAAATTTTGAGTTTGTCAATATTTCTTTTGTGAAATATCTGGGATATTCTCATTACTCAATTGTGCTATTTTAAAAAATAGGACTATCTGCTACTATATGAAGGACAATTTCCCCCTTTGATTTAGATTATAACTCTGTCTGATGCAAGCAATGGTATAGGAATTATTATATTTTCAATATCTAAATAATCAATTAGGTGTTCATAAACTTGAGTATTGTGATCTGTTTGGTAAGACAACTAAAAATAACACATCAATTTTTTTTTTATAATCTCAATGTGGCCTATACAAACATTTTAATTAAATTTTAATTTTAATTAAAAAATTAATACAGAATGCCTATATTGCAGCTGGCCCCATGGCCAACTGCTTAAGTTTACATGTTGCACTTCAGCGGCCTGGGGTTCATCAGTTCAGTTCCTGGGCACAGACCTGCACACTGCTCATCAAGCCATGCTGTGGTGGCATCCCACATAGAACAATTAGAATGACTTACGACCAGGATATCCAGCCATGTAATGGAGCTTTGGGGAGAAAAAACAAAAAACGGAGGAAGATTGGCAACAGATGTTAGCTCAGGGCCAATCTTAAAAAAAACAACAAAGAGCTATTCCCCTTCCTTTAAGGAAAAAAAAAGATTGCCTATAAAAACTTTAATGTATATTATTCTAAAACTAGTCATTCCCATATTACTTTTATAATCTTTGTATGAGAAATTCTCTTTCCAATCATAGGGTGAGCTACCTAAGTTAGACAAAGTGTCCCACTGAAAACAGGACAAATGGTTTATGAAATATATTTTTAAAATACTTTTTGAGGTATTGAAGAACTGACAACAGAGTAAGGAATTATCAAAACAAACTCTAAATGAAAGGGGGAACACAGACAGGAAAGCAGAGTTTTTGGACTACTTTTGTGCTGAGAGCAGGTTGCCGAAGCTTGTGAACTTGAACTTAGGTTTTGGAGGTCTTGTGGACACAGAGGAAAGACTCCTCGACACTGAACAGAGCTGATCAGGGTGAAGGGTTGAGGACATCATCTTTGGGAAGTTGTAATCACTGGAAATTCCCCCCATGGATACACAGCTCAAATCTACATCTCTTTCTTTTTCCAAAAAAACCTTCAAGCTGTGACCTTACAAGGAAGCAAATCACCATATGTGAGAAGCAGCAGAAACAATAGAAACAGAAATAGACCCAAAGACATCAAATATTGGAAGTATCAAAAAAAGATAAAAGAAAATATTCTCACTACATTCAAAAACTAAAAGCAAGCAAGGAATGTGTATATATAACAAAAAGTTATAGAAGACTTTTAAAAAATAGAAATTCTAGAAATGAAAAATATGCTAATAGTAAAAATAAAATGATTAAGTATATCAGCCATTTTGAAATACCTAAAAAGGAAATTCATGAGCTGGAAGGTAAGTCAGAAGAAACTACCCCAGATGTCACACAGTGAGACAAAGTGATAGAAATACAAGTAAAGTTAAAAGATACAGGGTGTAATATACATATAATCAGAGTTTCAGAAAGAAGACTATACTCCAAAGATTGGAGAAGCCTAACAAATTTCAAGGAGTTCCAGGAGAAAAATTATTCCAGATCCAAGGGCTGAGAAGCAAGAAGGAATAAATATCAAAGAAAGCAATAAACATTGATTTTGTCTTGATGAACTTTGGTTGTATAAAGTAATAATTGTCTCATTGAATTAAAAAGAGAAAGAACTAAAATATCCAAAAGCATCATATAAGTCAGGAAGGAGATAAATGAATTGTGTTAGTTTAGGACCTCAAGAAGCATGCATCAAATAGGATTAGATGTGCAAGGGATTGATTAAACATCCTGAAGGATAAAGAGAAGAGAGCTGAGACGGGGAGAACAATTAGACCACAATACAGGTCTCCCACATGTGAAAAGAGAGGAGGAAGAAGCAGCATTGGGGAGGAAGAGGATCACACTGCAGCACAGATCTAAGAATATTTCATCCAGGCCCATAGGAAGTTCTCAAGCAAAAGCTATCCATCAGAGGAATGCTGCACTGGGCAGGAGTGGTCAACACTACAACCCTCACTGTGGTCATTCTGGGGAAAACATGAGAGCAGCCTAGGGGAGGCACAGCCTTGGCATGAAATCAGTGGAGCATCCAGAGAGGCAGTAGCTGGGGCTGAGAGTCAGCTATGCTTCCCACAGCAGAAGAGCTGAGAAACATTTCTATGACTGCCGTATGGAGTTAAATTTTCTAATATCTTTGTATTTTGGAGGAATAAAGAGGAAGATAGAGATGTGGATGAGTGTAGATTTTAGTAGGTTAAGTATGCACACTGTAATTTCTAGAGTGTCCAAAGCATATTATTTCCAAACCAACAGAAGAGAGACAACAGAATAATAGAAAAGGATTTTAGAAGAAGGCAAGAAAAGGGAAAGGGACAAACATAATAAGACTATGGAAGAAGTAGAAACCATAAAATAATATGGTAGATATAAACAAAATACATCACTTCTATGTTAACTGTAATGGACCAAATGCTCCAGTTAAAGACAATGATTGTCAAATTGAACCTTTACAAACAAACTGTAGGGCCAGCTCTGATGGCCTAGTGCTTAAAGTTGATGTGCTCCATTTCTGTGGTCTGGGTTCAGTTCCTGGGCATGGAGCCACACCATTCATCTGTCAGCAGCCATGCTATGGTAGCAGCTCACATAGAAGAACCAGAGGGACTAACAACTCGAGTATACAACGATGTACTGGGGCTTTAGGGAAAAGAAAAAAGAGAGAGGAGGATTGGCAACAGATGTTAGCTCAGAGTCAATCTTTCCCAGCAAAACAAAAACAAAAACAAAAATAACTATATACTTTATCAGACACATCCAGTCCCTATGCTAGATTCTACTTCTCTTGATATTCTTACTTTTTTTTTTTTTAAAGATTTTATTTTTTCCTTTTTCTCCCCAAAGTCCCCCGGTACATAGTTGTGTATTCTTCGCTGTGGGTTCTTCTAGTTGTGGCATGTGGGACGCTGCCTCAGCGTGGTCTGATGAGCAGTGCCATGTCCGCGCCCAGGATTCGAACTAACGAAACACTGGGCCGCCTGATACGGAGTGCGCGAACTTAACCACTCGGCCACGGGGCCAGCCCCTTGATATTCTTACTTTTAAAAAATATTTTTTAGCATTTTTTTGCTCTGAGAATGAACACAAAAATACCTAAATTTCATAGGAAAAAGTCAACTTAGAATTTGCAATTTATTGGAAGATGTATGTAGAACAACAGTGGTTTTTCTTCGGTAAATTTGGGGGGTATGGAACGGCCAAAGGCTTTAAATTTTCATGATAAAATAGCAATAACTGTTTAAACTATTATTTCTGAAAGGAAACTGAAATACCGTATAACTGTACACATATTTAATTAAACTATTAAAATTAAAACAGAAATTAAAAATTTTATTTGGTGACAATGGATTTAGTAAAACCAAATCCTTAAGTTATGCAATTATTTTGATTAATAGTAATGTGAAGAAGCCATAAAGGGATATATGATGTTTTTTCTTTTTCCAATAAAAAGGAGCATGACCTTTCTCCAGGAGTGACAGACTTTCAGAAGGGATTTTTTTCTGCATGGATAATGGATACATATTCGAGAAATACAAAAAACCTGATGGAATGTGTCATAGCTGTTTATTAGAAGATTAAAAAATGATCTTAATACCTTTTTTTAACAGGCAATGGGTTCTGTCAGTTGCACTTGAGCAAAAGCTATTGTACATTTTAATCAGACCAATTTCATTTTCGTGGCACAGCAAGGAAGGTTTAATGAACTCCACAAGCAAACTTTGCTACGCTACGGGCACATCTTCAGTTTTAACTATGATTTCTGTCTTCAGTTCCCAAACGTTTAAAATCCAGTTTCAAACGAGGGTTTATTTCTAACTTTCTCTCGCATGGCTTTCACCACTGCTGCAGCCGGTCACGACTGATCCCAGGCTGGCAGCTGACCACACTGATGCCTGTGTTATGGATTAAAACTGACACTCTTCCCATCCATAAAGCCAAATGTCCTGAAGAGTTAATAGATATTTATATATTCCTTATTAACAAAAAGCAGGTCTCAAAATCTTTCATTGTGAGCTCTAAATTGATCTTCTGTTCTATTAAGAAATGTTGTATATACAAATCTTGACTGTGCAGCATTTCTCAGTCATATCTTATTTCCTCTTGTCCATATGTCATGGGGAACTTTGTTGGAAGATATGTTAGGAAATGCCAAGTAATATTTCTTATTCTCTTCGACCAATTGTTCCTGTGATTCTTCAGACAGGGGATGAAGCCAGACAGTGTTGTTCTTTCTTTTCTGCTTCTCCTCCTCTGCCGTCTCCCCCACCCCCTCCTCTTGCTTCTCTCCCCCACCCCTCAGATATTTCCTTTACAGAGCTCAGCAAGGCAAATAAAAGAAAACTTAGAGTACTGATTTTTTTTCTTTTAGTGAGGTGAAATAAATTGTTTTTTATGACACAAAATTTCAGAAAAAGTAATTTCATTGAACTCTTTGTAATGATGCTATGTTTCAACATCACTCTTTTTAAAAGGAGAAAAGACTCTTGAATGACACTTTGTGATGTTCTGACAGCTAAAGAGGGAGATGTCATCGTGATTCTGAGGGCTTTCCATGTCACTGAGGCTGTTCCAGGATTGTGACTGATTTTTGGTTTTTAAGGCTCTCTTTTGTTAAAAGGGTACAACTTGTTTTTGAGGGATATTAAAACCCCATCAGCTGTCCAAAGAGATAGCTAGGAGTTGTCTAATCCATCCTTCTAGACAAGTCATAAAATCTTTGTAGTCCTTTTAGGGAACCTTGGACAGTGTAACATCTGACCATGAATCACACATTTGCCCTGGTGTAATTTAAAGAACAGGGCTTATTTAAAGTAGAGTTAAGAAGAGACAAAACTTACAAATTTAATTTAAATTGAATGAAATACTATATATGAAGTGTTTAGCTATAGTTGGTTCATAGGAGTAATAAACACATGTTGTTTAACCTTTGCATTGAAGATGTGTTTTCCTCTCATGGTTTGATAACGGACTGGGTATACACCACCGCTTATTTCTCTACTCTGCCGTATCTGTTTCTTAAGGTTTGTGAGTATTGCTGCTGCTTCTCCCAAATGGAACTTACAGAAAACTTTCTACCAGCCTTGACCAGTTCTCCACCAACCCATTGGTTCATATGGTGAGGCAGAACCCAAGGACAAGAGGACCTTTCATAGGACCGGATGGAAACTCTGATACTTTTGTGAAGAGCTCTATATAATTAGTCCCCAGTGCACTGTGGAGGTGGCTCTGCCATTTTGACAACGTAATTTAAAACCTGACTTTGCTTTAGAATTGTGAGTACTTATTATGAAAATAGACTTCAATGATCTGAATCATACATCCCCCTCTCAGTTAGGTGGTTTTAGCTTATGCATCTTGCACTGTCTTTTTATGTTTGAGTTTTTATCAGTTGAACAATCTACCTGTTTTTCATAGAAATATTACTTGATTTGGGAACATTGGTAATAGTCTTGAGAATATTCATATCAGTTCTTGATTTAAAGCTCACTCTGCCCACAGGAGTTTCTTTTTGTGACATATCTGAGAATGTGGAAGAAAACATCAATTATGCTTATGTCTTGAGAATAGTCAATCTAAAGTGATTAGCTGTCAGTTTTTACCAACATCGCTGAGAATTTCTTCATTAACTTACCAATACTGACTGTTCTCTGTGGTTTAAAAGATAATTTATATTCAGTAGATTTTATTTTTTAAAACCATATTGCATAATTCTGTACTTTTTTCTTTCAGTCTTAAAAATTGCCTTAGCTAATACATTTTCAAGGCATTTTTGAATTAGTTGTGTTTATGACAAAATAAACAATAGCAATCATAATGAGAATAATGTCACCTTCACAAATGTAGCTCTTTATATTAATTTTATGCCCTTTTCATATCACTTTCACTAATTGATTCACAGTGACATTTTAACTGAGTGTTTTTAATGGCTAATATTAATTACACAACCCCTGTAAAAATTTTTTTGTTAAATAATTCTGTTTTTGCAGTTTTTACTGTTATGAAGCATTGCTAGTCCTTTACTTCCTTTCCAAGTTGATATTTAAATAATTTAGAGAGCTGTGAAATTGCCTGTTCTTTGTCTCTGGATTGACTGAAGATTCATGTGACTGCGGGTTGTATATATTTCAGTTCAGTATCATCCTTTGCCTTGTGGATTTTGTTTGGAGACAGTTCAGCTAATGTGGATAGCCACATTTGGGCTCAGTAATATTTTGTCTTCCTTAAGTGATCAATTTCAGTGAAATTGTTGCTGCTTTAAAAGACGGCCTTATGCTTTTTCATGTCTTCAATGACTGATTGTGAAAGAAACATTGAGGGCTTTTTCAGACTACCACATATCAACCTGACATTTTCTGCCTTACTCTGTAGCTTCTGATTTTTCTTCAAAACCACTCACGGAAAAAAAAAATTGAGAAAGTTTTTAAGTTTATAAAATTGTCTTTCATTTTATTTTTATTTTGTTTTTAAAGGCCTTTTCACTACACTCAGAGCCAGTCAAGAAACGTGAAACCCATTCCGCCTTACTAGTAACTACTTATCCTCCTATTTTATGTTATCTCACCTTCATGGGCAATGAGCATGGCTAATTCAATTATTGTACCTCCAAAGGTCTAGTACAGTGTCTGTCAAGTAACAGGTGGTCAAATAAGTATTTCTTGGCGTTCAGAACTCTTGTTGTGAGTATTATCTGTGAAGCCACTAGTACAATGGCCAGCTGGTAATAAATACTTGATACGTGGGTTCCTCTCTAAAAAGATCTGTGAAGGCAAGGACAGACTGTTGGTAAATCATCTGACACCTGGTCACATATTAAGCACTCAGTGAGTGTGTATTGAATAAATGAATGCCATGATTTAGTCTTAGGCTTTTGTTACTTCCAGTTCCAGCTATTATTGCCTTGCATGCTTCTAGTTGCATACCCATAACTAACTCAGTAATTTTTGCTAAAAGGTATCATTGTTTGGCATATTCACAACTTTTAATTTCTACTGAGAATGAAAGAATCAAAGGAAGTTTGATAAACCATCTTTTGATGGTTTAAAAACCAGCATTTTGGCTCTGCCTCTCTCTTATCATTGTTAGGTTGACACCCCTTGCCATGGACTTAATATTTTTGTCTCCTCAAAATTCATATGTTGAAATCCTAACCCCAAAAATGTTGGTATTAGGAGGAAGAGCCTTTGAGGGGTAACTAGGTCACAAGGGTGGAGCTCTTATGAATGGGATTAGTGCCCTTATAAGAAGAGACACACGAGAGCCTCTATCTGCTCTCCACCATGTGAGGATGTGATGAGAAGATGCTGTCTGCAAGCCAGGAGGAGTACTCTCACCAGGTACTGGATCTGCAGCCACCTTGATCTTGGACTTCTAGCCTCCAGAACTATGAGAAATAAATGTTTGTTGCTCAAGCTGCCCAGCCTTCTGTTACAGCAGCCTGAACTAAGACATCCCTCCATCCTCTGTAAATCATCCTCTGCATCCAAACTAAACTTCTTCATACCAGGTGGCCATAGAGAAGGTAAAGGTGCCTGTCCCACCTAGAGTTTCAGGTGCCCTAACTAAGCTCAAAGTAAATAATTGTTTTTTGCAGCTGCTACAAAATGGTGACCCAAATGATATACATGGGGACTTTTATTTCTTTCCTGAAGGAGAAGATAAGATATATTATTTAGCAATTTGGGTACATGAAGAGAGTACAAAAGATAGGTACTAAAGATGGAGGTGACTCAGTGGGACTTGCTACGACCCCACATTCCCAATCTGACACAATACTTTGGTTTTAAATAACTGTGTTCAAGAAAGTTTCTAGAGAATATGGCTCCAAGTGGTGTACCTCTGGGGGCCAGATAGTAACATACTACCTTGTGTTTAAGGAGGGCCATCAACCCCCTTCATTCCCACACACTATGGCACAGCTTGGGGATGCACAACAGGCCATGGTAACAAGCTTCGCCAGGAAGACACACAAAGCAGTGATAGGGCATCTTAACTAGTGGGTGGGAGTCAGAGGACAGGAGTGGATTTGTTCTTAAGCACATGTGCTCCAGGCCCCTGTGGATATCCAAACATGACTGAGACAATTTTGAAGGCAGAGTCTAAAATCTTCTAGGATAAAGGAGGCATTAGACACTGACATTAAAGGTCTAAGGCGTTTGGATCAAAACACGATGAGATAATGGAGTAATTCAAAGCTACCACTGGTGTTTACTGAATCAGTCTCCAGAGTGGCTGAGAAAGACAGCCTGATCTTACCAGGAAAACAGAAGGATATAGTGTTCATGTATTTAATCATATACTTAATATAAAACATTTAATATGCAATACTTCTTCCAATAAAGAACTCTTGTCAGAGGGTACTTTGTAAAACACACACACATACATACAAACAAATACATACATGAGTGATTTTTTAAAATTTCTCAGATGTAACAGAATATAAAAATATGAACATATTCATGGATGAGTATTGTTTAGAGGTTTTTTTTTAAATGAACTTGAAAAACAATTAAAAATAATTAAGTTCACCAAAGAAAGGACAAGTTAAGAAGTGCAAGAAGAATAATTTATCTGGGCTATGGCCCATGTTAATTACATGTGTTCTGAATATGTCAGTATGATTCAGAAGGACTGGGGAAATCTAAAGGAGTTAGATTAGCTGGACTTTGAAATTTGGCGGCTTTTAAATATTTGTTACATAAAACCAACCAGCTCTGTGGAAGAATAGAAAATCAGCTTTGTACTGTTTGCAACATGGATGCATTCACGAATTGAAAAATTATTTATTGAGCATCTATTGTGAGCCTGATATTGTTTTATGGGATGAAGGTGTATCAGAGAGCAAAACAGACAAGTATCCTTGCCCATATGACATTTACATTCCAGCAGAAGAGCATAAAATAAATGATAAACAATAAGACTAAAATCAATGTAGATTATATAGCTTTTAAAATGTGACAAATGCTATGAAAAAAATGAGAGCAAAATGCACACTTCGGGCATGAAAAGATGCTGGAATTATAGGTAGTAAAGAAAAATACGTATAACTCAAGTTCATTCATATGAGTCTTAATTTCTCTAATACCAAAAATCCTTAGCTTCCTTCCCTACATTCTAACCTCTGTTATACAGTCAGTTTATTCAGTAAGTTTCTAAGAAGCTTCTTAAAATTTTGTTTGAGATTTGGTCCCTTGGAGGGTGAGAAAGTAGGAGCAAGTGTTAGTCTACAAAAGGTGAATTTTGTAAAGTGTATTGTTTATGATCCTCTAATTTCATGAAGGAAGAAATAATCATACTTAGGTTCAGATACTCATATAATCTGTGCTTAGACTCAGATGTGAGTTAAAAAAGTGCCCATCAACAGATGATTGGATGAAGAAGATGTGGTATATATATATACAATGGAATACTACTCAACTGCAAAAAAGAACAAAATCATCCCATTTGCAACAACATGGATGGACCTTGAGGGAATTATGTTAAGTGAAATAAGCCAGATAGAAAAGGACAATCTCTGTATGACTCCACTCATATGAGGACTTTAAACCTGTGGACAAAGGGAACAGATTAGTGGCTACCAGGGGAAAGGGGGGAGGTGGGGGGTGGGCACAACGGGTGAAGGGTTGCACCTACAACACGACTGACAGACAATAATATACAACTGAAATTTCACAAGATTGTAACCTATCATTAACTCAATAAAAAATTAAAAAGAAAAAAAAGTACTTTCAAAAAGAGCTCAGATTGTTTTAATGTCAAGTTATTTATGACCTCTTACTTTTGAATGAGACAAAGTGTTTAAGCCAACAAAAATTAAACCCCATCTCTGCAGACTGGGTGTTCAGAGGAAATAAACCTCTGCCAGGAATATAGGACTCTTGGGGTGGAAAGGCCAATGGGAAGCAGACCCTGCCTGCTCAGTCTACTGTGTTCTACAGACATCATTTATAGATGTTGTCTAGTCCTCTCCTTTGAATGATGCGCTGAGAAGCAATCCTATTCTTCCAACCCCTTCCTAGTCCCCATTGTTACTGTAGAACAGGGGTCTGCAAACTTTTATTTTAAGGGCCATATAATGCATATTTTAGGCTTTGTGAGCCCAAGTCTCTATTGCAATTGCTCTGCTGTTGTACTGAGAAAGCAGCCATACCCCAAATGTAAACGAATGGCCACAGCTGGGTTCCAATAAAATTCTATTTACAAAACAGGCAGCAGTCCAGATACAGTCCACAGGGCAGTTTGTCAACTCCTGCTCTAGAACAAGATCTCATTGGAGAGTGAGGCCTAGCCAAGTCATGACACAAAAGGAACATTTAATAAAAAGCCCATTATTGACAACCTCCATCTTAAGAGGGGAACGCCGTTCACGGAAATGTAGCCTGCTTTGGGACCAAATATGGGGGAATAGCTTTGAGGAGTATCAATAGGAGTGAGAGGAAGCTATTTCTGCAGTTTCCTTCCTTATACTAGATATCAAGTAAAGTTCTTTCCCTTATTTATACCTTTGTGCTGTGAAATGAAACTACATGGACATATTAGAGGGAATGTGAAGATTCATCTGGTTAGCTAACAAATAACAAATCCCGATTAAGAATGCCAAGGGAAATTGCTTGAAGTACACTCCATGATAGAGATATAAGACAGAACAAGACACAGCATCATTTTAGGTAATTTTTATGCATGAGACATCCATGATGTCTTGTAAATTCCATCCATATATTGGGAAAATGTAGGCCTTGTAAATAGATTTTGATTCTGTAGCACCTGGTTAAGTAAATAAGATTGATGATTGAAGAAGATCAATTTTGAAACAATTGTAATTTACTCAGATTGAGACAAATCTAACTACTAAGTTTAGGAATATCCCACTTTGTTTGGTCTATGCAGTCTCAATTCACACTAGGGAATATCTATTATAGTGAATAAGAAAGATTTATCCACACACACACTTAGATAAATCAGACATGATAAACAGAAGTCCAATTAACAGAAAATTAAGGCAGCTCTTGTTGGAACGTGTATGAGTCTGCTAGGGCTACCATAACTAAATAGCACAGACTGAGAAGCGTAGGCAACAGAAATTCATTTTCTCATAGTTCTGATGCCTAGAAGTCCAAGATCAAGGTATTAGCAGGTTTGGTTTCTCCTGAGGCCTCTCTCCTGGGCTTGCAGAGGACCACTTTCTTGCTGTGCCCTTATATGGCCTTTTCTCCATGCCCTTGCATCCCTGGTGTCTCTTTGTCTTCTTATAAGGACACCAGTCCTGCTGGATTAGGGCCCCACCCTTATTACCTCATTTAATCTTAATTAAATTTTTAAAGGCCCTGTCTCCAGATAGAGTCCCACTGGGGGTTAGGGCTTCAACATATGAGTTTTCAGGGAACACAATTCAGTCCATAACAGGGCAAATGGCATACAGAAGTTGAAAATGCTTGTGCTGCCAAAATTTTAACTGCTGGACCAAAAGCCTAGTATTACTGAAATGGTAATTGGGATTGCAAATTATACAGGCAGGTAGGGAAATATTTCTCCATGAATGACCACTAATAAGCATGTAGCTTTGGGAACAATTTTATGTTAACATTTTTCAAATTGATTATCTTGAATAATAAAGTATTGTTTTCATAAAATAGCATGTTAATTCCAGCACATAGTTCCAAAAAGAGCCATCATTGCATAAAAACAAAAACAGAGCAGAAGATTTTAAGCTTATAATTAAAAGTTGGAAATTTAAATAGAGTAATACATAAAGTAAATGTGGTATAAAATTTTTATGACTGAGTTTTGAAAAATACTGTATTATCTCCATTTAAACTGATGTTGTAATTTTTTCCTCTAAGTACCAATTTCTACGTGATAATCCTCAATCCAGACCACTGACTCTCTCTTCTGCCTTTGTAGTAGGGAATTGCATTTTTCTGCAACACAAAGTAGAAAATGAACATTCTGTGCTGACGTAAAGATTGGTCAAAACAACACAACATGCAATAACTCTCAGAAGCAAAGAATATTAATGATCATGTTCTATCATGATCCCAAACTTTGTATAATTCCTATAAGAGTCAAAGATACAGGATCTTATTTGCATGAAGTTGACAAAATTTTTATACACATCTGATTATTGCTCAAACTACATTTTCACTTAAAGCATCCAGAAATCCAAATATAAGTTATATAATATTCTGATGAAGTAAGAAAAAATGTTATGAAATATTTTAGAAATCTTCTTTCTTTTGAAGTTTTTTCAAATCTCAAACAATTTAGATTTAGAAAGGTAAGTCATAGAGTATAATTCCTTCTCTGTTGTGTCACAAATTGTTTTGAAATATTTACCGTTTTTCTAAGATGATAAACAGTACAGAATTATTTCAGTTTTAAAGAAGAATGTATAGTTTTATTTTGAAGTTCCTCAGAAAGAATTTTCCTCATATTTGTACTTAATATATGCTAATTTTTTTTAGAGAAGTAATAATTTCCAATTTGGAAACCAAATTCAGCAAACCATTTAATTCACTAATCACTTGTTTATCTGAAATAATCATTTGATACTACTTCTAATATTTCAATATTATCTGAAATTTCTTAGGCAAGGCTCCAGTATCTGTTAACATGCAGTCTAACCGAATTTTTTATGAGCCACATAGTTTCCTCAAAATTATGTATTTGTTTCACTTATAATGTACTGAAATAAAAATTGCCAATCTTTTTGCAGATGCCTGAATACCATTGTTCAAAGAATTATCAATATTCACAGAGTTCTGGGGTTCCGTTTGCTGACAAACTTCATCCAAATTAACCTAAATTGTGATCATGACAGTACATATATAAAAGTCTTCCTTCTCTCTTCCTAAACTTTGGGGAAACTATTAAACATTCCACTCATGTTATCAGCACTATTGTATTTCTGCCTGCTCAATTATGTTAAAATGAACTCTTAGTTGCTGTAGATAAATTTTTATAACTCTGTTTAGATTGGTCTCAGTCATTTTTCTAATATAATGAAAATCAAAATGCTTTCTTTAATTAAGAAAACCTTTGATGCTCTGAGAGTATTTTGCATTAATTGACAGTCATACCACTGTTGCCCCATTGTTTGTTGCATGACATTCTGTTGAGTTGATGGAAACAATGAATTCACACATCCTGCATCATTTTGGACATCATTATTTTTCTGCCTACAGAATTGTTCAAATCAATCTGTGAGCTCATAAATAAAACATCTCTTTCTTAACTTTGTGATTTCCAACAACTGAAAAAATTGATTTTCTTTACAAATGAAATAGACTCATCATACTCCTTTAACAGTAAACACTATTTCCCAAAAAATAAATATTTTCAACTCTGGATTTCAGGTTTCCTTCAATATGTTTTTTTGCGAGAAGATCACTTATCTGCAACAGTTCCATCACAAAATCTGTTTTGACTCCAAAAGCAGTAACTTCAAATGTATATTACTTTTTCATGTGTTCTAATTTTCTAAGAATTTTGTTTTTATTAGAAGCTTCTGGTTTTGCTTCCAAATAAATTATAGCTGCCTAGAAAATACATCACAGTTACAAACATGCTAGACAAAATGTCTAAATGTTAAAGGAAAACCCAAAGCAAACACAAAGCATTTCTAAGATGCATAATGTTGAAATGAATAAATAAATGAAATGATAAGGTTTATGTGGTTGTGATGATACAATTAAAATATCATTGAAAGCTGGGTTATTGTGCATCATTTTTTCTTGTTTTTTTGTAATTTTCTATCTTGACAAAAATTTGTCTATTTTCTACTGCCACAGAACAAACAAAATCACTGCTATGTTTCACCATTTATACAACTATTAATTTGCAACATTTACATATTTTTTCCCTGTGAAGAAAAATAGCAGCAAATATTGGGGCTGTGAAGGAGAACACAGTGGTGATTTTGAATGTCATTTTATCATTCATTTAGTGATGAGGCATGGAGTTCGCCTAGTAGAGTGCCCAGAACCACCATGTGTGGCTTGAGGTTAGCTACATTTCTAAGTCTTCAGCCCCATTGGTGGTGTCTATTTCCAAGCACTCAGCAGCTACATTCAGTTTTATCACACCTGTCAAGTCCTTCATACCGTGCTTAAATTCTGTCATTGATCTGAAGCATACAGCACACAAGGAAAACAACCACCACCTTATCAAAATAGGAAGGGAAAATTCTAGCATCCTACTCAGCTTTATAATCTCATTACTACCATTCCTCTTTTTGTTCTCATGGTTTAAAATGAAAACAAAATAAAATTCTCTTCATTGATCTAGATCACCAGTGAAATATCTCCTTATTATCCCCAAGTTTGATTCAAAAATCTTTCGATAACAGACCAGAGACTTCTGCTTTAAATCTGGAGTAACAAGGACTAGCTTTATCCACCCACCAGAAATAACAAGATACACACAAAATGAGTGACACCATGGTTTTCAAGACATTGAACATCACTGACACAGAAAAGTAAAAATTTCTTAGAGATGAGAAACAAATTTGATGAGCCCTACAACTGCATCAGCTTACTGTCTGGAGAGTTTCCAGGCCCTGGTGCAGGGAGGAGAAATCTAGGCAGAGCCCAGTGGACATCTTGAGTTGAAGAGCTAGAGCTGGAGGTCCAAAGAAACCAAGGCAGATAGAGTTTGCAGGGCAAAGCATTTCACAGCAGAGGGCTCCATGGACAAATTTCTGGAGGTATATGGAGGGCAAGACATGAGAAACAAATACAGAATAATACATGAACTGATGTCTCCCTGAGCAAGATTCTAAATATATAGTCAGAACATTCAGGCACCTGTTTATGTTCTATTATAATTAAAATCTTAGGTGAAAACCTTAAGAAGATCCTCCAAAGATGCTTTGTGGAGTAAAGAGTGTGACATAGGCTGCAAAATACAGAGCCAGGGAAAGCCAAAAGTGCAGTAGGGACTAGCAATGTAAGGGTCAATGCTGGAGAAGTGAAGAAAAAATACCATCCTGATAAGGAGTAAAGCCACCACCAGATGAAGTCAGAATAAAATAAGAGATAAAACATGGAAGGCATGGGGCCAGCCCAGTGGTGTAGTGGTTGGGTTCCCACGCTCTGCTTCAGTAGCCAGGAGTTCGCAGCTTCAGATCCCAGGCAAGGACCTAGTACCACTCATCAAGCCACACTGTGGCAGCATCCTGCATAAAATAGAGGGAGATTGGCATAGATGTTAGCTCAGAGACAATCTTTCTCAAGGAAAAAGAGGAAGATTGGCAACAGATGTCAGCTCAGGTCCAGCTTTCCTCGCCAAGAAAAAAAAAAAAAAAAAAAACAGAAGACAACAAGAGTGGTGTGTATGTGGAAGGGAAGATAGAAGCTAAGCTGAAGAATAAGGGAGGGTTAATCACCTTTGACATAGTTTTGCCTAAAAATTTGAACCAGAATCTGACCCAGAATCTACATCTAAACGCTGGTTAATGGAAAGTATGGGTTGATAGAAAAGCAAGTTAAATGGCACCATAAGGAAGTAAATTCAGAAGGCAGACCATTGTCTATGACTTAAAAATAAACACAACTATCTCTACAAACCAATGACATGAAATCAAAAAGAAGGAAGTATATTAGAGAAAAAGAGATTCTTAAGAGATATAAAGAATAAATGCAATGTGTAGACCCTGTTTGAATCTCAATCCAAACAAGTCAACTGAATAAAGTTAGTGTAGAGATAAATCGGGAAAATTTGAGCAATTAGTAAGGAATTTTTTTCTAAATTTTGTTAGTTAAGAGCAAGGAATGATAGTTATAGTAAAAATTTCCTTAAAAATTATTGTGCCTCCTGGAGCCGGCCCTGTGGCTGAGTGGTTAAGTTCGCACGCTCTGCTTTGGCGGCCCAGGGTTTTGCTGGTTTGGATCCTGGGCGTGGACATGGCACCGGTCGTCAGGCCACACTGAGGGGGCATCCCACATGTCACAACTAGAGGGACCCACAACTAAAATGTACAACTATGGACTGCGGGGATTTGGGGAGAAAAAGCGGAAAATAAAAGAATGATTGGCAACAGTTGTTAGCTCAGGTACCAATCTTTTAAAAAAAAAATTATTATGCCTACTAAAGTATGTGAAATAAAATTATCTCTGAGAATTTCTTTAAGAATGCCAAAATAAAAAGAGACGGGGCAATACACAGAAATGATTGGAAAAATATTGAAAATTATTGAAGCTGGGTGAAAGGCATGTGGGATTCACTATATTATTCTATCTGCTTTTGTGTTTGTTTGAAATTCTCCATCATGAAGATTTTTTAAAAAGAAAAGATGTGGCTATTCAATCATACTTGATTCAGACCTCAAAAAAACATGGAAATGAAACTCAGAGTTTTTAATGCTTATAAATTTAAGCAAATCTTTTAACTCCTTCTAAACTCAATTCACTCAGGATAATATTGAAATCATAATTCATACCTAGTTCAAATGGTACCCAGGATCAGTATAACGTACGCAAATGTGGGCTGTAAACTATGAAGCTTTATTAAATATTATCTATCTTTATTTATTTAGCAACAGTTATTACATACCTTCTTTGTACTAGGCACGTTCGCATATGTTGTCCAAATTTATCCTCACAACTATCCTATGAAGTTGGTGTTTGATGCACAAGCTTAATAGGCGTAGGAACTAAATCTCAGAGAAGACAGTAGGATTCTCAAGGCCGCAGGTCTAGTGAGCCATAGTGCCGAGACTGGGCAATCCTGGCTGGCTTCCACACCCAGTCTTCCTCCATCCACTGCGGCATGTTTCCCAGTTATGTCAGTTTTAGGATGAGTGGGAAAGTATGGGTAATCCGTCTCAGGCGTTCATTTAGAATGATGAACGATTTACAACCACAGACTTTCAGAAATTGTCAGAAGTAGGAAAATCACTGGATTGTCTATAGTATTCTGTGTAAAAATACTTAAAAAAATGCTGACACCCAAAGGATAACCAGAGAGAAAGTGACGTGTACATGCAGGATAGAAATAATACCTTAAGACAGACAGCACCTTGCCTCCACGGAAGATGAGGACAGAGTGATATTAATAGCCTCAGTGACTTTGTGGTGGACTTGGTTCCCAGAGAAGCAGCTGACTATTTGGGGAACAAGAAGGCACCCAATAATATCTTAAAGCCGTAACGGTGCTAATGAGCTTTCCTATGCATATAAATGATGTCGTTAATGACATCCTCTCTGTGACATAGACCCTAGGGAAAATATAACTTTGGAAGCTGTGATTGCCTTAAAATGCCTTTCTCTAGAGACTAACATTTACTCAAATTGTCATTAATTCCCAAAGAAACAAGTTAATGCAAACAGTGCTGGAAATTACATTTGAGTTCTGCTAAAAAGCAGGTCATGTGTAAATACAGCTAATGGTAAGAAACAAAGAGCAGGAAGCAGTGCAAGCATCAGCAGCATCTTTGACTGCAAAGAATAGCTACATGACACCAAGCTCAATTTAAGCCTTCCCTCCCACTTGGGTAGTTCTGCATCACAAATGATCAAAGCCATCAACTTGAAGGAGAACCTAATAATGACAGGGATTTGAGTGTCACGGCTTATATTTCTTTATTAAATCACTTTTATTACTTAAGTCTTGAATAAAATTAAGTTTTTAGCAAATTGTTAATAGCTTCAGCAAGATGGAGTTTGGAGGGGAGGAATGAGAGATTCAGAGTGTTTGAGAAGTTCCTAACTGTTGCATACCAGAGCCCAGCCACACTATTTGCACAGCCTCAGGGACACGGCTCATGTTGACTGTGCGTTTGGTCAAACCCAGTATTTCCTATCATTGGTCTTATGGAATGGTCTGCTTACTCTCCTTACCTTGCCAGCACCTATTCCTCATGACCAGGATTTTGTTCTTTCCTTGAAAAGGAAATAGAGATTCAAAGCATCCTGGAAATGCCAGCATTGTGCCTGTGGTAGAAACAATGGGGATTACATAAGGGGATTGGGAGCCACAAACAAGTTGAATACAGGATAGGAGATTAACTTTGTGATTTGTGTGTTTGTATGCAGGCAGGGATGTGCACACTGCTTGGCAGGAGTAAGGGACTGTCCTAAAATTATGGAGAACCCAAGATTCAAACTAAGTACTCTAACATCGCGTGGGGTGTCCTCTAGATTCCACCTTGCTATGTCTCTTGCTATACAGATCATTTTGCCTTGCACTTTCTCGTGCCATTTGGCAGCTGATTACAGAAGACACTAATTCAGTAAAGCAGAGGCCACTGTGAGGGAACATGATTAAAATAATAACAGTGGGCTGAGAATTGGGAAGTCTGAGGCCTAATCCTTTTCTAACCTTAAATCACTTAAATGAGCTGAGCCTTGTGTTTCCTCAGGAGTTTAATAGGAAGATTAGATTATAAATCACAGAACCGGGTTTTGTGTTGAATGGGTTCATTGATTGATAAGGACCCTTCTATATTTATATTGCTGTTTTAACACATTTAAAGCTATATAAAATTTTAGCTATTATTATATACTAACACTCAGCCCGTGTTTATATCACACCAGCACAAATAGTAAATCAGCAAGGCAATTCCCTGGAAAAAGCCAGCCAACTCAATTAACTAACTGAAATGTCTATCTAATCAAAAAATTTTCCCTTCCTCTTTTTGAAATTTTGGGCATGCTAAGCATCAATGTCACTTTGCATTTTAATCTAGAATGCAGTGATTTAGCTGGCCCCTATCTGAATCATTAGCTTGCTAAATAATTAAATCCATTCCCTGACAATTTTTCACAGAATACTTTTGTCATACAAAAATATGAGGTTTTTTAATCATCACCCATTTCCACCAACATTAATAGATACAGGCTGGACAGGACACAGGTCAAAGCAGTATTGGTTTCCTATAAGCATGAAGTCAAACAAGCACATTTTTGCCTTTCAGGTGGCCTGGTTGGGTTTAAACACTTAAAATGAAGTGCTGAATTTACATAATTCAGACCCTAGGATCAGATTAGACAGAAAGAGGTTAAAAGCCTGAAGAGTGAATCTCAACTCTGTCACTTACAAGCTTTCGACTTTGTTCAAGGTATTAATCATGCTGAGCCTTGATTTCCTCGCCTATAAAATGGGTATAATAATCCCATTATAATACAATGCAGTGACAGTTGAATTAGTTAATCCACATAAAGCGCTTAGAACATTCCCTGACCCCTGACGTATAGCAATATTCAATGTGTTAGCTAAGAACATATGGGCTTATAAACTTTAAATTTCTGAAGTTTTTTGACCTTTGAAATGAAGTCGTTACTGTCCCTCAAATGTGTTCTCTGAGGTCTTGCCTAATATTATTTTAAAATGTCTTGACTATACATTTTCCTCTGTATATTAGCATTCTCTTTCACATGTTTATAAATCTAAAGGAAGTATCTGTAAGATGAAACTAATCAATATTTATTCTCATATAATTAATTTAAAAAGCATTGTACTTGAAATACGTGTTTCTTAGTTTTAAGTGGTTGAAGTTTTTCCATTCTTTAAATTCTTAAACTCTCCCCTTCACCTTGGCCGCACAGACTTACACGGTGTCTACACACACACACACACACACACACACACACAGACACACAGACACCCAAGCCAAATTAAAGCAAGATAAATTAAATCATTCTGGCACATAATTAGTTACATCTGAGCAAATTATAAAGCATTGATTTTTTTTCCTGAATCTTCTCACCTTATCTCTCCCCTCTCTCTGTTGTTTATACAGTTCTATGAAATGTCTAGAATTAAGTCCTAGAGAAACAAATTTGCAGATCGTGCAATATTTCAGTAGAGATATGCTGCAGGGCCCTGTGAGTTGCGTTTGTGTCTATCAAGCGACCCTATTCTAAACATGGGTTCTTCCACAGCTGCTTCCGGCCTGTCCATGGACTAGCTCAGCTCCAGCCAAACAGGAAGCCATGGTAGGCTCCAGACACTGTATTTCTATCCACAGGACTTCTCCATGATTTTGTTGCCTGCAGGAACTCAAACAAAGCGATGGGTGACAGATAGAACAAAACTTTTGGAGACATGGAAAAAATGTAACCTTCTGCAGATCCTAACCAGATGTTTCATAGCCATTTATTTATTTCCCTGTTTTTCCTCTGCTAGCAAAACAGTTTAAATTTAACAGATTCATTATATACAACAAAGTGTTGTTATGTGAGCCTTTGAACATTTAACTTAAGAGCCAAGAGGTTAGGCAATTGTTTGAATTTCCTAAGGAAAAACAGATGTGGTTTCTAGGTCTCATGGTAATGGAATTCAGGCTGTGGGGAGGAGTTGGAAATGTTGCCTTCCTCTGAAGCTGCCACTCTTTGGTTTGTTCACAACCCAAAGGGCTTAGGCTGTGTGGCTTGGAAAGGTGGGTCAAAGTCATTTGTTCTTCATGCTTAGAAAGATATTAGTGAACTGATAAACTCAATAGATCAATTTTCTTGTTTATCTGTAAATTCTCTTTTGGGAATATTAGGTTGTGAAACCAAAAGCCAGTAAGAGTAATTATAAATAGTGGATGGGACATTTTTCATAAAGTGTTTTTGCTTTTATACAATTAGTTGAATCAATTTATTCAACTAAAGATAAAAAACCACTATATAGGAGCTGGCCTTGTGGCCGAGTGGTTAAGTTCACACACTCTCCTCTGGTGGCCCAAGGTTCACCGTTTTGGATCCTGGGTATGGACCACTCATCAAGCCATGCTGAAGTGGCACCCCACATAGAGGAGCTAAAGGAACCTACAAATAGGATATACAACTATGCACTGGGGGGCTTTCAGGAAACAAAGCAAAAAAAGAAGAAGATTGACAACAGATGTAAGCTCAGGGCCAATCTTCAAAAAAAAAAAAAATCCATATAGACACTGGAATAGATGGTAACAAATCCTACATCAAATCTTACAATTATCTCATGAGACATGTTGTCACCACAGTGTTAACTTCAACTACTAGTTTCCAAACTTATCTGATTATTTGTAAATTGGGATGTTTTACAGAAGAAACTCAAGTTCTCTGGAGCCCCCTCAGATTTATGAAATCAGAATATTCAGGGACAGGATCTGGGAATTTGTCTTTTTAAAAATCCTCAAATATTTTTGATGATCAACCCAATTTGGGAATTACTGATCCACACAGGTGATTTGTCAATTAGCTGGTGAATTGCATCAGGGCAAACTGTTACTAGATGCATCACAGCAAAAAGCCAACAGTTGATTCTAGGGTGCCCAGAATTTTGACCTGTGAACACACATTCACGTTAGGTCTAAAGAATTGACTGCACTGGTGAGAGGCAAAGTCAGAACTCCAAGTTGGGCAGAAAATTAGTTCAAGCCTTCCTTTCCTACATCAGGATTCTGAGGCCCAGAATAATGATGGGACATTTGAAATAAGCACTTCGGGACTGGATTACAAGAACACAGCATGAGCTACGTTTGTGGTCTCTGACGCCTCCTAGGGATTGCCAACTTTGTAATTACAAACCTGTGCTGTGAAACATCTACCCACATGCATAGCAGATGACCAAGACAGCATCGGTTCCCTCTGCCTCCTTAAACTTTAGACAGGCTGCTTCTTGCCCCCAGCTCCCTGATCTCCCTTTCCTTAGAGCATTTGTGTTAGAAAGCATGTAATTGTAAATTATTCTTCTATTTGAGCTGTAAGTCTTTTAAAAAGCTTCTTCACAGTTTTACAACCCTGAGCTGTCTTTCTCAAGGACATGGGATTATCTCTTTGAAATGTAATCATCAAGGAATATAATGGCCCCATTTCCCATTTTCTGTGGGAAGGTAGGAGCCTAAATTATGAAGGCACCTTGCTCCAAATTGTAAAACTAATTCTTGTTATGAAGATACGAGGAAGTTGAGTTTTCCTCTGGGCAATGACAATTACTTAACACAGGTGTCCTGTGATCCCCCCATCCCAGCTCTTAAAAACTTCCCAGCCCTTTGTTTCAGCGGAGTTGAGCTCATACAGAGTTCTGGTCTTTCTCCTCTATTGCAATAGCCTTGAACAAAATCTTCCTTGATGTTTAACATTGTCTAGGGCAATTTTTGCCTTGACATAAGGTACTGGGTACTTTACAGTAACAGTCACTCATGTGGTGTTCTATTATATTTCATCTATTTTCAAATAAGGACCTAGATTAAGATAGATCTCCTGTTAGTCTTAGTGTCTGTCTCTGAGAGGGCAGTAAATCATACGTGTCATCTATCTAAAAGAAAAATGAGTATGCTAACTATATATTACAGTAATCTACACTAGCTATATATTACAATAATATACATCAGCTACATGTTAATCTACACTAGCTATATATTACAACAATATACACTAGCTATATATTACAGTAGGCCTGATGATGGACAGGGCTTCAGCTCCATGGGTCATAGCCAGACATCATGCTAAGTAACTGAATAGGAGTGGCAAAGAAACTACAAGCATATTAAAATGACAGTGATGGCTACAGAAGTGTGAGTTCTCCAGTCTGCTTCTCTGATCAGAGGAGGGGGAAAAGAGGTAGGAAATAAAGCAAAGCCTTTAGGATTTGTTAAATAGATATCTATATACATATCTGGAGGATGACAAAATTGGTAAGCTATTTATAGTTTGAAATCGTCGAGGAAAGTAACTATGGGGAGCAAGTTATTTTTTTTTCAGCCATATTTTCCTCTTAAGGCCCAGAAAGTCACAACAGTAGGTCTATTCAAGTTGGAAAGAACAGAATAGCATTCATTGATCTTTCCTGGTGCCCAGATGACTGGATATCCCAGACACTGGCTCACAAAAGCAAAACCATGCTAATGACAGTAAAAGAAAACTACGTCTGGGGAGGAGGGGAGAAACATTCAGAGCTAAGGGACACTTTAGGAACCTCTCATTAAACTACAGTCAAGGATGACATGTGGTGCAATATTCCTTCTATGGAGACATGTTTTCTTTCAATATTAGTTTTTTTGAGGACTGCTGCAACAAAACCACAAACTAAGTGGCTTAAAAAACCGAAATCTATCATCATACAGTTCTGGACGCTGGAAGTTCAAGATCAAGGTGTCAGCAGGGCTGGTTCCTTCTGAGGGCTGTAGGAGAGAATCTGTTTCATGCTTTTCCCTAGCTTATGGTGGTTTGCTGGCAATCCTTGGCGTTCCTCGGCTTGTAGAAGCATCACTCCAATCTTTGCCTTCATCGTCACATGGTGTTCTCCCTGTGTGCACGTCTGTGCCCAAATTTCCTCTTTTTATAAGGACACCAGTCATATCGGATTATGATCCACCCTAATGACCTAATCTTAATTAATTACATCTGCAATGACTTCATTTCCAGTAAGGTCACGTTGTGAGGTACTTGGGTTTAGGACTTTAACATACGCAGGGGTGGGAGGAGTGGCAATTCAACGCATAACATTCCGAGATTTAAAAAAGTAAAGATTTTTTTTTCTCCCCAAATCCCCCCAGCACATAGTTGTATATTTTTAGTTGTGGGTCCTTCTAGTTGTGGCATGTGGGACGCCACCTCAACGTAGCCTGATGAGTGGTGCCATGTCCGCGCCCAGGATCCGAACCAGTGAAACCCTGGGCCGCCACAGCAGAGTGCGTGAAGTTAACCACTCAGCCATGGGGCCAGCCCCAAGATTTCTTTTTATCATTATAAAGTTTTTGATTATTGGACCAAGAATGTAGCTCTTTTCTATTTAAAGCGTAGTTTGCATCATCCAGGAACTTGTTAAACATGCAGTTTCTGGCCCCACCTTAGTCCTGCTGCATCAGATTCTGCATTTGAACAAGATCTCTGCTGATGCACATGCACATTCAGGTTTGAGAGGTGCTGCTGAAGCCCATCATGTCACATCTCCTTACCCAGCTGGGCTTCCAGAGAAGGCGAAACTCAGCTTCACTCTCACTTGTGACAATTTCTCTTTCTATACCTCTTCTGTCAGTTTTTCTCTTCTTGTTCCTATTTCCCTTCTGGTATATGGAAGCTATCTTATTATTTTTATTTTAAAAATTAGCTTTGAGTTTTATTGTATCCCTTTTGAGATTTATTGTATCTGTTCTTTTTTACTTGAAATCACCTTAAATCACTTTTAGGAAGTATGCAGATTATAGTCTATCTTTCTATATTGGTTTTCTAATAATAAAATTGCCTTTCCTTTCAAGGTCTCTGTGATCACTGCTAAAATCAGCCCTGCTCCTGGGCCACGAGCTCAACACCACAGCCCAAAGTGGGAGTGAAAACTTGGACAGACATTGGTCTTGTCTCCTTGGTTTTTTGAAATATTTTCTTTGACTGTGGAGTGAAGAAGTGAAAAATGATATACGCTCTATAGTCTAGTATAAAGTAAGTGAGTAAATGGTTAAAGCTGTCTGTTCAGAGTTTTTGATCCAGCAAGGAGGGAAGTAAGCAGAGCTGTTACATTCATTAAAAAAGTGTTATAGCCTAGTAGACAGCAGAATCCTGTGGTTGGAAGAGATGAGTGTTGGAGTGAAAAAAATCTGGGCTTGAATCAGAATGATCACATTTGCAATGCTTATGATCTGATGTGAGATAGTCAACCCATCTAAGCCTCAGATTTCTCACCTATAAAAAAGTGAATAATATCCACCAACTAGAATACTTATAGTGGAAATGTTATATTAGACAATATGTGTAAAGCCACCTGGGAAAAGTTCCAGATATGTTAAAAATGCTAAAGAAATGGTCATTTTTGCTACCTAGTGATGTACAAGTTTCAACATGCTTTTTTGTTCTTGAAAATCAGGCAAACTTCATATGTCAGAGCCATTGCCCAATATCTTTATGTGACAAACTTCTCTGGAACTTGTCAAACATTATGAGAAAGAAAATATGTGTAATTGGCCTAGAGTAATCTCATGAGATAAAATAAGCTTTGAGGAATGTAAGATGACTTTGGCACAGCAATGATATAGTTCAGATTATATGTGTAAGGGAAAGTTGGATGGTGGCTTTGCCAGAGGAAAATAAAAGTTGGAATCAAAAGTACGTAAGTGGTGGGAACGTGATGAAAGTTAGGAAATAAAATAATAGAAATCCTAAGATAGAATTAAATTTTTAAAATTCTTATATTTAAGTCTGCCTCTGCTGTTTACAGATGAGGAGATGAAGATGCAGAGGGTCGGTGGTGTGCAAAGTGGAATGAAGAGGGAGTTAGCACTTCCTCCAGTCTCCAACACAAGCAGACCATAAGGTATTGTGCCAATCAATCTTCAATAACCTCTTGCCAGCCAGCCTGCTGCCCTTGTGCCGCTCCAAAGTAGCATTCCTGGAGATCCTGTCAAGGCCAGACATGCTGTGGCCAAGGGATCGTTGAAGAGCTGGGTCTAGAAATCAAGAGTTTTAACTCTGTATTTACTGATTTTCCTCTATGCCATTTTATTTTTAAGGAAACAGTGATAGGTAAAAAAGTGTTATAGCTAGGGGCTGGCCCCGTGGCTGAGTGGTTACAGTTCCCTGTGCTCTGCTTCAGTGCCAGGGTTGATGGGTTCGGATCCCAGGTACAGACGTCCTCCAGTCATTAGCCGTGCTGTGGAGGCATCCCACATACAAAAAGTGGAGGAAGATCGGCACAGATGTTAGCTCAGGGTTAATCTTCCTCAAGCAAAAAAAAGAGGAAGACTTGTTACAGATGTGAGCTCAGGGCGAATCGACCTCACACACACAACAAAAGTTATAGGCAGCCCTGGTGTCTACTGGCTAAGATTTGGTGCTTTCACCACCATGGCCCCAGGTTCGTTTTTCCACAGGAAGCCACATCACCCACCTGTCAGTTGTCATATTGTGGCAGCTGCTTGTTCCTGGGATGTTAAAAGCTATGCCTCAGGTATTTCAAATACCAGCAGGGTCACCCACGGTGGACAGGTTTCAGTGGAGTTTCCAGACTAAGACAGAGTAGGAAGAAGAAACTGGCCACTGACTTCCAAAAACAACTGGCCCTGAGAACCCTATGAATAGCAGTGGAGCATTTTCTGATACCTTGCAGGAAGGTGACAGGAGAGCACAAAAAGACCCTCTGCTGTACACAGGGTCACTACGAGTCAAAATCTACTGGACAGCCATAACAACAAAAAGCAGTTATAGATATGTGAAAATTGATGAAAACAGTAATGTAAATAAAAGTGAGAAAATGATACAAAATTTTCAGTCTTGAGAACTGAACAACTCTAAACCACATTTTTTTATTGTTCTTTTTTAACTGTACTAAGCATAGAGTGCATCCCACTTCTTTAAGAACCATCTTTAATCAGACGGCAGATGACTGTTGGTATGAGGCACTAAATTCAAAAGAACTTGAAGTGCTATCTGTCAGGCCCATGGGGTATCTTAGATTACTGAAGTACGTCTTTAATATTACCGAGAGAAATCAAGAAGGCATAAAGTGGATGGCAAAAAAGACACCTGAAAATTCATCTTAGAAGGTGGATTTTTTGTTTTTTGCTTTCATATATGAAACTCTACTTCCCTAAATGATATGGAATTGCCCCGATGCATTCTCTTTGAAGGATTTGTTCTTTAGCCTTTGGGAGAAAACTCAGATACCTATTTTAATCATTATAGCTGTAGTTAAAGTTGCTACAAGAAGCAGAGGCATCTGGTTCCAAGCTCAAATTTTATTTCAGTGAATGAATCCAGAGTAAATAAACCATATTCCTTCATACTACCTATAGTATTGAATTATGGATGGCTAGAATGAATAACCAACAGAATCTCAGAGGAATGAAAAAACCTAGGAGGCATCCCAATGTCCCCTGGCTACCTGCCAACAGTCTTACTTTCTGATGGACAGTTCTTGTTAAAAGTAAGAAAATCAGTAAGCATATCAACAGGGAAGGATTTTTCACTTAAAGTGACAGAATGGAGATCTACCATCAGCTTAAACAGATAAGCGTTTTTGTTCCCTCAGAATAAGATGTGGCAGCCTAGGTGTGGTGAAACTGCTCAAGGATGTCGTTCAGAACACAGGTTTCTCTGTTCTTCCTGCTCCACTAGCCTCAGTGGGTGGTTTTCGTCCTAAGGCTTGCAATATGTTTGCTATCCCTCTAGGCATGGTGTCTGCCTGCCAGCAAGAAGAAGGAGGAAAGAGAAAAAGTCAAAGAACACCTTGCTAGAGTTGTCCGCTCTGTTTAAAAAGTTTCCCACGGTCTTTACCCAGTGACTGCTGCTTCTGTCTCACTGACTGAAATTGTGGATGTGGCCATGCCTAGCTGGAAGAGAGTCTGGAGAAGCAAGTACTGGGGTTTCCAGACTTTATAGTTGAGAAAGGAAAGAGAGAATGAAAACATAGATGGTCTGGAGAAGCTAATCCATGTAGTCTGTCATAGCAAGTAATCATATCTTAATGAGATGATGAAGCTGAAATTGCAAATAGTTTATTTTCTAACTTTTTAACCTCTACTTCATGGTCTTTCTTCCCAAATACTCCTATGACCCATTTTAATTCATATGCTCTTAAGTACTTCATTGTGTTAATGGACAGATTCAGAATAGTGTTGTTATGAATGGGTAATAACTTAGTGAAAGAGATAACGTGTGTGTGTGTGTGTGTGTAAATTCTGGAAGAATTGCATGGATCACTGATATGCTGATACTATTATTGACCATTCCAGATCCACTTTTCACCCCTTTCAACTGTGCATTCTACTCTGAGTGGTTTACTTGTATTGAATATATCAGTAGGGTTTCCGTGCTCTCTGACCTCCTACTGGGTTCAGCCAATGAGGAACCACCACCGGAGGTCAGAGGGTAGGTGAACTGTGAGGCTATTAAAGCCCAGGTTCTTTCCCTGTGAGCAGGCATCAAGATGACTTGTGCCTCAGCTGAAAGCCACTGTTCCTCTCAAGAAAGCCTGCTCTACACCCAGTGGCAATCGGCTATGCGTGTGTATTACAGTCGGGAATATTTGAGTACTAACCAAATTGAGTGGATATTGACTATATTAAGAAATTATTGTTATTTTTAAGTGTGAAGTGGTATCGTGAATACATTTAAAAAATATCTTTTATACATATATTTAGAAACATGGATAAAATGATCTGATATATGAGATTTGCTTCAAATAATCTGAAAGAGGTGAAGTAGGTGAGTTATAGATGAAATCACCTTGACCATGAGCTGATAGTTTTGTTGAAGCTTGATAGGTACATGTGATTATCACACATTTTCTCTCCTTTGCCTACATTGGAAAATTTTTGTAATTAAAATTAAAAATAAAATGGTCATTGTCACCTGTTATGGCAGGTGTATTTGCTTCAGGTGTGTGAATAGCATGAAAACCAGTCCCTATTTTTGAGTGCTTACTATAAAGTAAGGCTCTGGAATAGGAACTGAATCTTTTTATCATTTAATCTGCACCACAAACCCATAAGATAAATATTATTTTCCCCATTTGATGAGGAGGAAGTAGAGACTTAGAGAAGTTATGCAGTTGGTTCAAAGTTATAAAATCTAAATTCTGGTATTTGAACTAAGGAAAACATGTGCCTTTTTCCCAGTCTCACTCAGGGCTACACATTAGGCCTAGATTCACAGGGAAAAGCGGAGATCTATCAATGAGGAGTGTAGACATTTGGTCAAGAGACGTCTAAATTAAGCCAAGAAAATTTCATGATCTATTAGAACTCTTTTTCCCTATATAATGATTAGATTCATGATTGTTTCTTCATTCCTTTATTCAACAGTATTTATTGAATTCTCTTCATGTGCCAGCACTGCTCTAGGCCTCAAGATAAGACAGCATACAAGCAGAGCAGGTTCCTGCCTCTGTGCAGCTTATTGTCTGGTCTAGTAGGAGGGACAAAGATTTTAAAGGCAAATAATTACAAGGTAACATATTATGAAGAAAATAATTAAGGAAATTGAAATAACAGGGTGGAAGAACCTGTATCAGATTGTGATATCAAGTAAGGTGCTGACCCAGAGGATGAGAAAGGGTTAAGTTTGTGTGTTTGTTGGTGATGGGAGGGTGGGGAGATGGGGAATACCAGGCAAAAGAAATGGACAAATTTTTGTAACCAAAAACATTGCTTGAAAAGCTGAAAGAATACCAGTGTGGCTGGAGCAGAGTGAGAAAAGAAACATTGGGAGAAATAAAGTTGGAGACGCAGGCAGGAGGCAAATTAATCAGGGTCTTGTAGATACAGTAAATAGTTTGCCTTTTGTCAAGGGCAACCTTGGCACTCTGCGAATCCAGAGTAATAATGCTGTTTGTCAACATTTGTCATTTATCAAATAACTTGTTAATAAATTCTGTGTGACTCCTGCCTATGTGCTGAAAAAAAACCCAAAACCATGAATCTCTCTCTCTGCCTGACTGCTTACTGAACTCTGACTACCTCACTGGATGTCCCACATCCTCTTATTATTTGTCTAAAATAAACTCAGCATGTTTCCCCAAAATCTACTTATCTTGCATTCCTGATCCCAATGAAAAGACCAGCATCCACCCAATCACCAAAGATGGAAATCTAGATTATTCATCTGTATCCCAGAATACTCTCCTAATAGTCCACCAATTGCTAAGTTCTATAGATTCTATATCCACAGCATCAGGTATACCCACAACTTCTTCTGCATCTTTACTTCTATTGCCTTAGTTCAGGTGTTCACCATTTCTTGGGATGATTTCACAACCGGCTATTTTTCTTCTAGGCTCACACCTCTCCCGTCTACCCTCCATCCTATCCCCACAGTGACCTTCTAAAGCCCAGTATTTCATCTTCTCCTGTTTAAGATCTTTTGTTACAAATTTTACTCTAAATAAAGTTCCTAATTCTTGGTATGGCACAAAGGGCTCTCTTAGTCTCATCTATTCCTCAGTCTTATCTTTTGTAGCATCATTTCTTGGAGCCTTTATTCTAGCCATACAGAAATGCGTGCAGCCCTCTTGACAAGCCAGCCCAAGTCACACCTCTGTGCTGCTGCTCGCTTTGCCTGGAATGCTCTTCTGTTTCCCTCTGACTGATGCATGGATGACAATTATTGAGAGAGGATTGACTCCCCTTTGAAGAGAAAGCTCTATCATTACATGTTCTGTGAAGGCTTCCTTTTCAACCTTGGCACTCTGTGTATTGCACCAAATTTGCACCTCTAACAATTCAGCACATTTATTTCCATTCTATACTAATTTTCCAGTGCTTTATTTTCACCAATTCTAGATGAAAATAAGTTAGAAGCAGAAATTTTCCTAGGAGAGGATTAATTAGTGCTACAGAAATTTTAAAGCAGGAACAATATTTTATATAGATTTAATATTTCTAATAGTATATATAGTTATACAAACTCTTTCCAACAGTGTATTCAGTTATATTAAACTGTTAAACTGTGACCATGATGTTAACATGCTTTGTACATTACTTAGAGAAGATATCTTTCTAATGGAACATAAAACGCTAAGAATTCTCACATCCTGACAGTGTGTATACATACGATACCAGTATGGGGGCACCGTCCATAATATTTTTATTATTTTACGTCTTGTTCTTTCCATAATATTTTTATTATTTTACGTCTTGTTCTTTTCATCCTTGGCCAATTCATTTTATTACTTGAGCGAAATTTCCTTTTTTTGATAACTCATTTAAATTATTCTTTATTTTTTCCATTACATTAAAGTGGAACTTGGTATCATGCTGTCACAGCAATAAGATCGTGATTCTAGAATTTTTTTGAAAAAAACCTCAATGTTCAAAACAGCCTGAAATAGAATATAATCATTGCAGTTTGCTTTCGACAGATGTATAAAGCAATTTCATGCTATATCATTTCCTTCAATCAGCATTATAAAAGAGTGAGCTCTGCCAGTAATTAGTAACCTTTTGTCTTTATCTCACAATTTTCTTCCAAATGATGTAGATGTCCCCATCAAGCACCTCATCTAACTGTTACCTTATACAAACCCTCCCATTTCAACACTGAAGTATGGATAGATTTTCACTTATTTTCATAGTAGAATTCATAGCCAACTAGTAATATGCCATAATGATCCTGATTTATCCTGTATTATTTGGTTGAAGTTATATACACACACAAATCCTTTTTCCACCATTCATTTCTTTCTGCCTTTACACCCACTTCTTGGAACACATGTCTAAGCCCCTCTAGAGGCTTCAGTGTCTCCTTACGGGAGGATGGAGGCAGAGAGAGGAAGAGAGAGACCATGTGTGTACTATGTACCAACCTAGTCCTATTTTATTGAGCTTTGTTAGTTTGTTTTTAAGATTGAATGTTGAATTTTCCCAGATGTCTTGGAGACATATAAAGAAATTATTTTTATCCTTTACATTGCAAAAACATAGAGAATTATATCAATAAATTTCCTAGTATTAAAATAACCTTGCATTTATTTTATGAACCACATCTTGTTACGCTGTAACTTCTTTCAATTAATTGATGGCTTTCAATTAGTTGATATTTGTTGCTAAATTCTGTTTGTTTATCATTGAGATTTGTCCATATAGCTCTCAGGTTTTAATATCACTTTCATGCTCATGTCATTAAATATTAATTAGCAAATTCTTCTTCTTATTATATGCTCCAGAACAGTTTAAGTAGTATTGGAACAGTTTAGACAGTACACCTGTCATTTTGGGAAGACTCTTTGGCACTCTTCTTTTTCTCATATAGTGTTCTTCTTTTAGATTTTCTATATCATCTTTGGCAAGTTCAGAAAGTCGTAATTTCCTGGAAAATCATCTATTTCATGTATATTTTCAAGTTTATTTGTGCAGAGTTAACAAAGTGATCTCACAGGAATACTTTAATGTTCTATCCGTATGTGGTTATTTTCCCATTCTCATTTCTTGTTGATTATGTATGCTCTCTCACCCTTTTTCAGAGTAATTTTGGTAAATCCTTATTCATTTTATTGTATTTTCTCTTAATATCCATGTCTTTTATTTATTTAGTGATTTTGCCATCTTTCTGCTTGTTAATTAATAAATTTCTGCTTGTTGTCTTTCTTAATTTTCCTCACATTCTTCTTATCCTCTTTTTTATACTTTTCTATGTCATTTTCTGACTTCTTTAGTTCAACAATTAATTGATGGATTTTCATTCTTTCTAGTGAATTAATGTGTGTATTTAAGACTATGGATTTTTCTGTTTTTCTTTGACATTGCTTTTAATGGTTCCCAAATCTTTTGATATGGAATATTTTTATTACTGCTATTTTCTAGCTTCTCCTTATTTACACATCCAATTTTGTGAGGTTTTTTTCTGCTTTATGATCACATAGTATTGGGATTTAATGAGGTTTGCTTTGTTGCTGAATATATTGTCAATGTTCATAAATGTTCCATGGATACTTGAGATATTTTTCTGTTTTTCGGATCTAGAGTTAATTACATAATTATCAGAGTATTTTTGTTTCTATTTATGTCTCATAATTTTTACTCTTATTCATTTGAACTTTTATGGGTCAAGAAAGGTGAACTAGATTTTACTATCATTAACATTTTTATATTATACTCCTCATAATTATGACTGAATCTGTTTTTATGTTAATCTTATTTGGAAAAAAGTTTTATAATTTTTTAATTTTCACTATAGACTGCAACCTTTATCATATAACATGACTTTCTTTGTCAATTTTGTCTGATGTTAAGATCTTAATTCTTATTTTATGTGTGCTTATATATGCCTGCTTTTTTTTTTATTTTTGCTTTTTTGCTTGCCTTTTTATTTTCAGCTTTTCTGAATTTTTTTAGATTTGGAGGCTGGAAATCTGTTGTAGACAAAAAATATTTGGTTTAGACTTTATTATTCAAAAGGGAAGATTTTAGCCCATTTACACTAATTAATATGATATATATTTTTTGTTTCAGTTAGTCTTCATACATTATGTTAAATTTTCTGTTACTAGTGCTTCTTTGTTTTTTATGTTTTATTACATGGTATTGTTTCCTTTACCTGTTATATTCCTACTTATAATTTAGAATGTGATATTTTTATTATACTTTGAATATTGTTATACCTATAACTTTATGTATTTAAACTTCTATTTCTGTAACCAGCATGGACATTGACAAAACAACTACATTTTCATTGCCTTCTCTTTTCTCTCCTTCCACTATTTAATATTTTGTATTACATTTTGTGTCATTTTCTTGGTTTTTATCGTTTTTTACTCTTATATATACTCATATCTCTATTCAGGATTAACAAGTTGAAATCTTTCTTTTGTCCCTAGTTCTCCTCAATGAGGAAGGCACAATACTTACACTATCTTCCATATTCTTTTCCACTTTCTCAATTTTAGTTCTGCACAGTTTATGTGTCATTCTCTGAGAGCAGAGGGAGGAGGAGATAGAGTTGAAAAGAAAGGTCATCCTAGAGGGTCTCCAGCTTATATTGGTGGTAGGAAGCTATTTCCTAATCCAATTCAAAGCCAAGTTTTAGGGAAATGCTAGAAGAGAAATGCACATTAGGGGAGTCTAACATTCCCTCCATAGTTGGCCCTTTGCTCAGGCAGCAGAGGAAGATGATGCAGTAGAAGAGGAATTAGTGGGAGAGCAACCTGCTCTTGCTCTCTCTCTGCTAGATGTGGCAAGGAGGTGAAAAATCCAGTGCATCCGGGGGACTCTGGGAAACAGCTGGGTTTGAGCTGTTTGGCTAATATCATCCCTCCAAGACAGCTGTCTTCAAGTCTTCTTAGCAAGAAGCTGCTAAATATATCCTTTTACGGAAAGGAAGTGGTAGAAGTTAAGTCAAAATCAGATTTGAGCCTCATGTATAACTCATGGGGGAGCTAGCATTTAGACTCCTGAGACACAAAATAGATCTTATAGCCTCTTTAGCCAGAAAAGACTCACAACAAATAAATGAGGATTATGACTCTGTCCCAATAAATAAAGGATAAGTGCCTCTTCCCCTCGTCCCTTCTATTGATCCCCAGTGCTGGAGTAGCAGGATCTAGAAGAGAGAGGGAGAGAAGGAGGACTGAAGGAGTGTCCTTTGTCCCTACCCCCCTCATTTCAGGTCCCTCCAGCTCAGGTTGGTCTACTTTGAGTGGGAGGGGAGGAGAGCTTTAAGCTGAGTGTCTGATTGAAATGTTAATATTTGCTAAATATTCACTAAAGTGCTGATTACTAAATATGACTGACAATTTATGGATGGAATCTCCCCAAAGTGTAAGGAACTGGAAAGGGAATTTGGCATAGCATGGCTGAAGATAGAAAGCTCCTCAGAGTTGCACCCCACAGTACTGAGACTCCTCAAAACACTGGTTGCTGGGTCTTAGCATAGATAATGTGCTGGTTTCTTTGTGTTGATTGCGTGAAGTGAACTTGCTGTTGGCGGAAGTTAGTGTTCAGATTTGGCAAGGAAGTTGCCTGGATTAGTAGATTTTCTTCCTAATATGAAGCGAATTTCTTTGGTATGTCCCAGGTGCATGTGAGTTTGTGAGTTGTTTTTGTCTTCTCCTCATTCAACAGAAAGTAGTAACTCTGAACCTAGTCTATCTCCTCACCCTGCAAAGACAGTCTCCTGGGTATGTCCTCACTTGTCTGGTCCTTCCCTGTTCTCCTTAGTGGCACAAAAGGCCCAAAGAATTTCCATACATCAGTCCATAAATCTTATTCCTTTATTTCCAGTAAAGAGATTTCACACCACTTCCTTTACTTTATCTTTTCATTTTGGAAAAATTTGAAGCTACAGAAAATTTGCAAGAAGCTAATTTATGTATACTCATTCACTATTTGATAACATTTGGTACGTTTACTCTCCCTCTCTGTACATTGTAAGTACACCTGTATACACACATCCGTAATATACATAAATAAATATTATTATTTACCTAACCAGTTACAGATTTTATATTTCTTCACCCGTAAATACTTTATTTATATCCTAAGAACAAAAACATTCCTTGAGGTAAACACAGTATAATTATTAAATTCAGGTAGCCTAACTTTGATACAAAATAACTATATCATTCATAATCAAAATTCACTGGTTGTCCCAATAATGTGTTTTAGAGCATTATTTTCTGATCCAGATTCCAATACAAGATCACCCATTGAATTTAGTTGTCATCTCTCTTTAATCTTCTTTAATATGGAACAGTTCTGTAAGCTTCTACATCTTTATATTGACATTTTAGAAGAGCATAGGCCAACTCTTTTGCACAACTTTCCTTTGTAATAAAGAATTTTACTGTTTTTTGGTGTTTGCTGACAACTTTTCATTCTCTCACTACCTCTTCCTCTTCTGCCTTGCATCTAGGCAAGGTGGTCAGAAAACCCAGGTATTCCCTTTTGGGTGCCTTTGGAGGCTCAAATCATGTAAGTTCCTACTCACATGCAGGAAGGAACCACTTGCTTTGGCCCCACCACCTAATCACCTAAAAATCCCAAGCCAGTCTCCCATTCCTCTCTTTCAAACTATTTTTGGATGTTCTTGGGATCCATTCCACTTTACCCAGAAAGCTTTATGATATGGGTAATAAACTTTCCATTTCACCTTGGTGAGTGAGTGTGGCATCATCACTCTCAACATTCGATCCAAATTTTGAGTGTGAGTTCGTTTCATTTCTGCTGGATGCCTTTAACACCCTCAATTTAGACCGTATGATTATTTGCTCCCAAATGCATTTCACGCTGTGCTTTTTAGTAGGAGAGAACAGGAACAAGTGATGTGCCTTTCTCAAGAGGACCATGATGTCAATTTTTGCCATTATTGTTGACATTAACTCTGATCACTCAGTTAAATTCATGAAACTTGCTTTGAGGCACTATGTTCTGCCCTATTGCTTAAAATCCTACTTTTAGGCATGCTTTCTCAGCATCTCCCCTCATCTCTATTTGACCTTCACTGCATCTGGCTGTCTTTCTACATATAATACAGAGCTGGTTACCAATGTCTCCAATTTTATTAGTTTGCGGCTTCTGTTCTTGTTTTCCTGTTTTTTTTTTTTTACAGAACAGAAGGAGACAGGGACATGAGTCCACATTAAAAAACCAAAACACCCTAATTTATTTTGTTAAACATTTTTCATGTCATGATCTATGAAATAATTGGAACAAAACTGAAATTAAATTAATTAATATTATTGCCACAGGAATCATCACACCTAGGCTGATTTTATTACTGTAAAGAGACTATGGTAGCAATCATAATTCCTAAGCTCAAAAAATTGAACACTGCTAAGAAAGGTAATTCAGGTGGTTGAACCTTATTAAAATTCCCAATTTAGAACTTGAAAATGGAATGGGTGTTTGATTAGAAACCCTGTCTGGATAATTCACAGCCTCATGGAATATTTTGATTATTTGGGAGAGGCTGCCGTGATTCACAAACTGAATTTCTCCATCTCCATAAAGATGCCTTGATGAAATAAATGCCACTGGTTTTCCTCCTGTAGCAGGGCTGCAATTGATTGCTTTCCTGGAGATATTCTCTGCTTTCAGAGATATGCCATTGATATGTTTATATTTTCTTCTTCCCACTGTAATATGATGAAACATTTTCCATCAAACACTACCACACCTGGGGGAAGTGGGGAGATATTGGTCAAAGGGTACAAACTTTGAGTTATAAGTTGAATAAGGTTTGGAAACCCAATGTAGAACATAGTGACTATAGTTACTTGAAATTTGCTGACAGTAGATCTCAGGTATTCTCTCCACACACACAAGAAAAAAGGCAGCTGTATGAGATGATAGATATGTTAATTACCTTGATTGTGATAATCATTTCACAATGTGTACATATATCAAAACATCATGATGTACACCTTAAGTAGAAACGATTTTTATTTGTCAATCATACCTTAATAAAGCTGGGGGGAAAAAAACAACCACATCTTTAAGAACAAAGCTGGAAAGCCTTTCATTAAAGGCTGTCATGCTAATTTTACCAACCTTGTTTTCATATGACGCCGTGTCTGTGATTTTATTCATGTTTCTCTGTTTTGAAGATATGGAGAAATTGAGGTAAAGTCAGAAACTGAGTTTCTTCAGCCCTAACTGGGGAAATAAAAGTGATCCTTTTTATTACACACAAGTGGTTTAATTCTAAAATCTGTTTTCCTGATTTTGCAGCTTCTAAACCTTGGGAAGATGAGAAAGCACTGAAACTATTTTCCTTGTGTTTTCAGTTATTCAAGAGAGAATGGCTCAGAGAAGCTGCCACACTTATATTTCTAGCTGTGATAGAAAAAAAACAGCACTGACATAAAATATTACCAAGGATTCTATTTTTCATTTTAAAATCTCATTAAAAGGATATACTTAAAAGGAGAACCTCAGCTAGATAGCTTTTTTTTTTTTAACTGTCTTACCAACCATTAAATTAAGGTAGCACAGAAGACAAGAAAGCATAATTGACAGCAGGGTGTGTTACGCCTGTTGCTCTATAGGAATCGAGCAATGATGAAAAGGTTAGGATGTTTTCACCAAAGGTGTCTCCACATTTTCTCATTGTGGGCCTGGCCCTTGCTAATAGAAACAAGCCTAATTTTAACCACCAGGATGTCCCTCACTATGGTTTTAACCTTTTCAGGGGAATTTTCTCTTTTTAAATGTAGGCAGAAGTTTTCAAACAAAATTCCATTTTAGCAAAAAGTCTCACAGATGGTCTGAGGCCCAGTCTTTTGATGGTGGATGACAGATGCTGTCATTTTCAAAGTTCATTTTAGTGTCAGGAAAATGAATAAAGTACAGGGGGAAATAAAAATATTTTCCAAAGCCAGCTCAGCGGGCAGTCTGAAGTATTCACGATGCTTTTCATAACTACCTTGCCCCAGTGCTCCTAGCAAAACTTCTGAACTTTATTAAGAAAGCTGGGCAACCAGAATTGTAATAATCATAAATTCTGCTTATATGGAAACTTCCTCAGAATTGAGTGGCAAGCATGAAAAGTACATTATCAATCATTCTCCCAATTTCATTTGGTGGGAAGGGGGCATAGCGTTTCTTTTTTAACAGATTCAAGAGAGGAGAGGTTATAGCACCTGCAAATGTCATCTGATGAAATGGCTTAGGGGCATACTTTCCTGCACTGGTAAAGTGTCCTCCTGCCTGTCCACTCCTTGACCCAATTGTGCTCATCACCTTCTCCCTGGTCTAGGGGTGCATCTGATAAGGGGATGAGGCGGGCATGATCCTCAATGGGCCCAAATTTCTAGAGGGCCTCCCTCCCTGTCCCATGAGCACATCCCCTTGCACATGCTTTATACACACTGTAAGGCTAACAGCTAGTTCTTCCTGTCCTTTCCACTGCTTCCTCAACAGAAGTGATTTTCAGATTTCCTGGCAAAAAGAATGCATTTGGGAATTCGGGTGGAAGGCAGGTAGATGGAGAGAATTGTTTTGCAAGTGACAGAAACTGAATAAACTCACAACTTACTCATGGGCTAGACCATGTTTTTCTTTATACTGCATATACAGGGGAATATCCACTCCTGCTTGTTGCTTCTCAAGCTGTAGCTCTTTTGGGACCTCAAGGCTCAAAAGCTGCCTCCCATATGATTCTAGAGTATTCTTATCAAACGAAGCACCATTCCTTTTCACCATCCCCCAGACTCCACATACACACCAACATACTTTCCTTATTTTATTTTGTCACTCCAAACTTCCTTGCTTTATTGATCTTAAGAATATTTTTGCCACTTAATATCTGTTCTTCTTCTTTTTCGTGATGCCCATAGTGATCATATTTTATGCTTGATCTCACCTGAAAGAAGCCAAACAAAAATCCCCTCCTGGCTCTGTTTTGTTCTTAAGCCAGTGGAAATAGGAAAGGAAATGGTGTTCTTTGGGGTTGCCTAAGACTAACATTTATTTTTCTCACACTGTTTCCATCCTAAAGAATTGCCCTTTATGAGTTTATTAATGATTAATTACTCGAGGTTCTCCATATGGAATTTCTGCTGAGAATCACCATGCCCATGGCTGTGAAAGAAAATGCCAACTTATTTTTCTGGTGGACAAGGTTATAGTGAGTTCAATACAGTAAATCTTGAACTCTTAAATATTTTACAAGAAATTTCTAATCATACACATATATTTCCTACCGCCCTTAGTACATTTATTTTAGTAAAAAATGATGTGTGCTCATGAGTGGGTTTATTGACAGTAATATATAAGCAGATTATTTTTTACTGCTGGCCCTTCATCCCACTGATATTTTATAATACAATTAGTAGAATTTCATGTATCTACTTTATAGATGCATTTTATATCAAAACAAAACATGAAAAGATATTTTGAAGACTTTTAGACTTTAATTTAGAAAAACATATCATTTAAAAGACTCATTAAGTTTTTTACATGTATAATTGGTGACAAAATTATCGGGTCAATTTATCTGTTTAATGTCCTTCACATTTAGTACTCATTTATTGATGGCAATTTTACTATTTTATATACTTCTGATGCAAATGAGATCCCTGGACTCAAGGTCTGGGCACTAGTTCAAAATAGGCCTTGAATTTAAAAGAAAAAGAATAAGCAGAAAACTTAGATGTGCCCCCAATCTCTCTCCCCACTCTCTCTCTCTCTCTCTCTCATACACATACACACAAACACACAAATGCGTGTGTGTGCCTGTACAAATGTAAACACACATATATATTTTGGCATCTTGAGGTTTTGGACATTTTAGAAGACTTGGCTCAGGACAGTGAACAATGGTAAACAATTCATCTGGAGGAAAACATTGGAGACTTTGATGCTTGGTGGGAGACAGCTGCCGAGTAAACCATGGCCTTCAGTTCTATAAAGGGGTTGAAGATGTAGTGGACAGATTAGATTATTGATGGAATAAGATTCTCATAGAGATGGGATGTGAACCTCCAACATAGGCAGAAGAACTGACTCTGTTTATGAGTGTGGATATCTCTTTCTCTGAGACAATGGGGAAGGAAATTAAGATGGATGAGTTATTCAGACCTGGTAACTTCTATTTTTTTCTGGGAAAAGATAGCAGTGTGACTACTGAAAGTGAATAGGGCAAAGGTAGAGTTGGAGGCTTGAAGGGAGTAATAAAGCTCAGAAAATAACTACCGTAATGAATGGGAGAAGTTATTTACCAAAAACTGAGGATGAAGATGATAAATTAGTAGTTATACTCAGTCATGTTGCTTTCAGCTTTTCTCTGTTAGCAGTCAAGATGCAGGACAGGAGAAGTTGGATGTTGGTATTAATCCAGAGTAGGGACTTTGCAGAACAGGTTTAAGTGATAAGACCAGAAGGTAAGTAATATAAGGTGGTGAGATGGAGGTATTTAAAGAATGGAAAAGTTGCACTGTGTGGTCTAGTTGGATGAAAAAGGAATAGAGGGAGGAACAAGTTGGGAGTATGAAGTGAAAAGGACTGACTGGAGATTGGCAATGGCCTAAGAAAAAAAGGAGGCTAAGGAGCTGGGGTTTTTTAGGTAGATAAGCCATAGAGTGGGGATAAGGTAATAATAACGTTGGAAAGGTAGAAAGCTATGGTTACAGATTTGGAACTGAGGAAGTTTCAGGTAACAAGATCCAGGCTTAGGGTTAGTTAAGGATAGCTAAAATTGAAAAGATCAAGAAACTGTGGATTGGGTTGTCTTCAATTGAGAATTTGAGTCCTCAAGGATGTAGACAGAAAGTGGGAAAGAGAAGATGCCTGTGAACCAGGTGTTGAAGATGATCTTGGAGATGTGATGATCTTGAAGGCAGAAAGGAAAAAGGAATAAAGGGAGTAGCTATGGAGATGTGGGAAAGCCCCCTACCAAAAAGAAATGTAGCATTAATGAAGGAAGAAACCACAGAGTGCAGAAAACTGACTGAGCCCCAGAAGGCTTCTTCCATAAGGAAAACACAGGGAAAAAAAAGATCTTATCAACAGTTCTGGAGTTAACAGTAGAAAGCTGTACATTCAGATTACTTACTAATAAAATTCAGATATGTTAATATGGAATCTAAAAATAAACATGTAGTTTCCATTTCCCAGTTGTCTAGTTCTACCCACAGCTTTATATCATTATTCCTGGTTTCCTGAGACTGAATTCCATCAAGATTACATATTTTATGCTCAATGAACCTGAACCATTAATGAATATTTAGTAACACTTTTGGAAATTTCTTCTGTCTTTTCAGTGCTGAGTGCTAAAGGCATCATCTCTGTTTTCGGTTCTTCTAGGTCTCAGGTGCCTGGATTTGAATTCCAGCTCTATTGGTTAGTGGCTGCATGGCAAAGAACTTAACTACTTGAAATCTCAGTTTTCTCGCCTACAAAATAGGTGTAGCAATAGTATTCACCTCATGGAGAGATTCTGAAGATTAAATGTGATAATCCATGTAGAATAAATGTAAAGAACACAGGATGGAGACTGACACATAGCAATCACTCAATAAACACCAGCTGTTGTGTTATTATTGTTCTTGAACAAGATTTCCTTGAGTAATCATTTTACCTCATGATTAAATTTTATCATATATAAATTGGCAGAGAACTAAAGTGCTATGGTGTTTAATTAACTGACTTAAAAGTACCTATGACTGAAAAAAGTGCAATAAGACAGAATCATAACTAAATCAATGTGGTCCAACAAGCTTGGGGCCCTTACGTAATCCATTAGGGGAATATCTCACTTCAGGGCATATGATATAACCATAGTGAACCCGGAGTTGGAAGATCTGATTTCAGGTGCTGACTCTCCTCCTTCCTCCATTTTCGTCCTTGAAGAAATTCCTTCCTGCAGCCTAAGTTTCCTCATATGCAAAATGAAAGTAATAATAGTACCTCCCCCCTGGGTTGTTAAAAGTATGAAATGGTCTAATTAGGTAAAGCGAGCAGCACAGCACTGAGTCAGGGTTGGGACTTGATAACTCCTCCTCCTCTACATCTCTCCAAATTCCAGCAGGCTTGATCATCTGATTTTCCAGCTCACAGGTTATTCGAAACAGCAAATTAAAGTGTAGGAGGCTGATAGAAGAAGTTTCACTGATTTTGATAAAATGTGACAGCTGGTAAACTAATGTGGTGGAAGCAATACAAGAAAAATTAAAAACACATATGAGATGTGAAAAAGCTGCATGGAAATCTAGGACATTTAATTCAGCAACAAACAGCCCGGAAAACGTCCAAGGGGATGAGGGATCCCTATTATAACACAGCACATTGATTGATGCTTTCAACAGGGATCTTGAGCCGCGGGATTGTGATCTGAGAAGAGGCCCCGTTCTTGTTCTTAGGTTTAATAAGAGTAGGTTGGGGCATAAAGTGAGAGAGGAGCCAAATTCTGTGCATATACATTCACACATTGTATCTCAGTTCACAGCAACCCTAAGAGGTAAATAATTTTATTCTCCCTGATTGAGTAGAAAACTAAAGTATAGAAATATTAAGTAATATGCTCAAGTTCACACATGAAAGTGGGCAGTCTGTCTTTGTAAAAATTTTTTATCAAAAATGATTTTATAAAGTTAAAAATTTGGGGAAGTATGATTATAATCTATAAAAGTTACTTAACATAAGACCACTTTTTTTTAGTTACTACAAAGAGAGGGTAAAATATGCATCAATTTAGACATCAGAAATTTGTAAACTCAGACTCAGATTAGCTCCCACAGAAGGGGAAAAAGAGCAAAATTCGATGGGGGACGTGAGCATATTTTTTGAGATTCTTTGGGTTTCTGAGAAATTTTATACCATATAAAAAAGCATTTTATAGGTATTGGGATCATCAAAGAAGAAATAAAATGTAGACTATTGTGCTGAAAATATCTGCCATAAATGCTGTTATAATGGGATGAATTGTCTTCCCCCAAAATTTATATGTTGAAGCTCCAACCCTCAGTACCTCAGAATGTAATCATATTTGTAGATAAGGTCTTTAAAGAGGTGGTTAAGTTAAAAGGAGACTATTAGGGTTGAGCCCTAATAAAATAGGACTGGTGTCTTTATCAGAAAGAAAGTGACACCAGGGGCACCGGCACATAGAGGAAAGGCCACATGAGGACACATAGGGTGATCATCTACAAGTCAAGGGGAGGGGCCTTGGGAGAAACCAAACCTGTCAACACCTTGATCTTGGACCTCCAGCCTCCAGATCTGTGAGCAAATGAATTCATCTTGTTTAAACCTCCCAGAATGTGGTATTTTGTGATGGCAGCCCTAGCGAACTATAGCACTGAGAAGTGGAGTGCTGCTGTAACAAATGCCTAGCATGGCAAGTGGGTAATGGGTAGAGAATGGGAAAATTTTTGAAATGCATGTTAGAAAAAGCCTAGATTGCCTTTGACAAATAAAAATGGCAAGTAATAGGATATATTGGAGTATATGAGGAAGCCATTTTGTGTAAACCTAATTCAGCCTGACCTTGTCTTTCCAAAAGGGCCTGACTGAGGCCATTGAGCATGCCTTGTATATCTGCTTTAGATATTCCCTATGGCAAGAGCAAAGGCCCTTGAGATAAAGGTGCAACTTCCCTCCCCCTCCTAACATTGGCATTTCTTTAAGGATTAAGCATCTTTCCTTAGGCTAGAAACTGATTTGCTACGCTCACCTGTGACCACCCAGCTCAAGACAATAGACTTGCCTCCTGCTATGCCCTCCGAGAGAGCAGACCCACTACCTGCTGTGTCCATCAAGTGCTGTGCCAACAGGGCAATCTTGTGACTATTGTGGGAGGGACATTTCAATCATATGTGAAACACCCTGTTTGGAGGTATATAACCACTCTGTGTACCCCACTTCTTCGGTGCCCTTTCTTCCTTGGGGAAGAATGGCCCCGGGCCATGGTCCTCAGATTTCAGCTCAGAATAAACTCACCCAAATTTTCATTTATAGATTGGTTATGGATTATTTTTGTCGACACCTTGAAGAGACTCTTGGCAGAAATATGAATGTTAAAGACGATTCTGGTCAGGTCTCAGACAGAAATCAGGAACGTGTTATTGGAAATTGGAAAAAAGGTGAGCCTTATTTATTTTTAGGAAGATCAGCCCTGAGCTAACATCTGCTGCCAATCCTCCTCTTTTCATTGAGGAAGACTGACCCTGAGCTAACATCCGTGCCCATCTTCCTCTACTTTATATGTGGGACGTCTACCACAGCATGGCTTGCCAAGCGGTGCCACGTCCGCACCCGGGATCTGAAACAGTGAACCCTGGCCTGCTGCAGCGGAACGTGCACACTTAACCGCTGCACCACCAGGCCAGCCCCAAGGTGATCCTTATTATAAAGTGTGAGAAGACCTGGCTGAATTGTGTTCCAATGTTTTGTGGAAGGTAGAACTTGTGAATGATGATGATGTGGGGTCGGTGATCCGAGGAGTCAAAAGAAAGATTTCTTAGACTCTTAAGATCTGGCAGTAGTGCTCTTTTATTTAGAGAATAGTGTGGAATAGCATGGGGACAGGGCCCATGGGCAGTCAGAGGTGCTGCTGCTGCATGGGGACAGGACCCATGGGCAGTCAGAGCTGCTGCTGCTGCTGCTTGTGTTGCCCCTGCTGGCATGGGGACAGGACCCATAGGCAGGCAGAGCCGCTGCTGCTGCCCTGAGTTGAGGGTTAGGGCTAATTTTATAAGGCATGGGTATGTGAGTCATCTCTTTACAAGACAAAGGAAAGAACATGAAAAAACGTTAAAATGGTATCAGTGCAGGTGGGGTCTGGTCATTGGGTGATCCCATGGCTTTTAGACAAGAATCAAATCGGATTAAGTAAAGGTTAGAAAGGTTAGAAGCCACCACCCTAAATCAGTTACATGAGATTGCCAGACAGCAACCAACTTAAGTTCTTGCCTTCCCCATTAAGAGTTTCTAGGGACAAGGTCATCTCTCTTCTTCTTCCTGGTACAGAGAGGGAGGCACCTTTTACAGATAGAGATTGACCTTACAAACGTAAATGTGTCCCAACAAGGGCAAGTTCCATTCCTCAGAGACTCCTTCCCTGTCCCAGTTTATCAAAAGCAATCAGCCCCAAACAATCCCGATGCCAAAGAGACATATCCTGGGGTGGCCAATTTCAGGTCCCTACAAGGTCATCCC